>NC_045770.1:28943491-29243838 GCF_008692025.1 Phocoena sinus
TTTCCAAATGACTTTGTTGAAAATTTCAAGATCACATATACTTTTAGACTGCTCCCTTAGGCATAAGCATGACACTTTGGTGTTAATTTTGGACTAATATCAATGAAATGTGGAGAATTTTCAACTGTTTCTCCCCCACGCAACCCCCCCCAAAAAAAAAAACCCTCACACATACTCTGACTAGAATCAATCCTTTTTGGTATACCTTTCCTTTCCAGAGTTAGTATTTGAGTACTTTTATGTGAAGTTCCCACTACTTAATAAAGTTCAAAAGAAAGAAGAAGAAATAAATTAAGGATCATGAAACAAGTCTTAAGGTTCAGTCAGGATGATTGACTATGGAAAGCTAAGGAAAGAGTAATGCATCTCCATTCTGTTTAAAGATTTATCTACAGAGAGAGAACATGTTCATGCTATTTTACTGAGGATTAAATAAGAGAGTTGCTATTGAATGGGATAAAAAAAGTATACATTTCCTATGAAAACAAAAAGTCCATAGATGAAGTTGCTAAACATGGAATTAAAAGATTTTTAGATAGTTGCTAATTTAAAAAAAGAGAGAGAGAGAGAGAGAGAGAGATGGTGTGAGAGCTATTTGGAATTTAGTTTAAGTACAGCATATGCAGAGATTATTTAAATACCCCAGGAAGAGCCACTGTGGCTTTATATTATATTCATTCAATTCTTTAGTTTACTACTTTTCAACAGACCCAACTGCAATAAACATAAACACTACTCATTTGTTCAAAAAATATTTATTGAGTACTGACTAAATGCAAATCTCTGGGTGAAGCACTGAGGCAGAAACAGTTAAACCTAGGGCACACTCTCTACTCTGTTAAAGCTTATACTTCAGTTGATGAGATAAAGTATTCATGGGAATAAACAAAGGGCAAGACAGGGCCATCTGTGTGCCGCTATCATGTTACTTTGTTGTTGTTTTTTTTTTAAATACTCTGTCCTGTTGAGCAAATTTTAACCATAAATCATCTATCCTAATATTTAGTTCAGAAAAAAATGATATTGATTAAACTGTTGTTGAGCACAGTACTATTTGAGGATTGAAAGACAAATTCTTTATTGGTTATTACTATTACTATTATATCAATTAAGATATGAGCAGAAAAGTAACTTTTAATTGTAGAACTGGGAGTCATACGTTCTTGGTTTTAGATTTTAGGCTAAATATTTCTGAACCATAAAAACAAATATAGGGGCTCACTTACCTACCCAGGAAGACTTAAATTTTTAACATGTGATATGCACTATGATTATTTGACCACTGGATGGCAGCAGAAAAAAGACAGCTTTGTGCATATTATTATTTTTTTTTTTTACTCCCTCTCTTGGTTGGGCATGTCAGTTCAGCTAGGGAAATTTTATATTTTCCAAATACATTCAAAAGAATAAACTACAAATCATGGTAATCTGTCATTAATATATAACTTATAGTCCATATGACCTCAATAAATTTTAAGTATAATTAAAATATGTTGAAAATACATGACTATTTTACTGCTTTGTACCCTTTACTCATCTAGTTTGCATGTATAAAATTCCTGAAAGTCCAACTTAGAAACATTGATTAGTTGAAAATCATTTTCTGAACAACAGTTGCATGTGCACAGCCACTGGCTGACAAATTTCCTTTGAGTGCATGGCCAGCTAGTTGGCCACTCTAGACTTGCAGTAAGTCCCTGGAGACTCCTCATTACTTTTCAGGTGAATGTGTTTATCAAAAATAAGTTACTTTGAGGGACAAAAGCATAATTATGATATCAGAAGTGAGAAGTCATCTTCTCTGAACGTTGCAGTTTCTGAGATCTAAGGGAGACACAGGGCAGAGTGGTGAGCATGTAAAAGTGTAGGAACATGAAACCTGCAGCTCTCTACCTAGATGCAGAGCAATAATCAGTTATGGGTGTGCAATAGCCACATAATTCCACATTAAAAAAATTTGGTTGTGTTCATCCAGCTTTAATAAAAATTTCAAAGTGGTATACAAAAATGACCATTTTTAGTGAATGCTTTAGGGCAGATTGGAAAACTATGTATTGGGGTCTGTATGAGGCTGAATAATGACCCTCATGTCCTAATTCTGGTACCTAACTGCTATGTTCTATGGCAAAGAGTCTGCAGATGTGATTTAGCTTAGGATCTTGAAAAGGTGAGATTATCCTGAATTATCTCAATGGGCCCTGATGCAATCACAAATGCCCTTATGGAGATTTGCCACAGGCAGAAGAGAGGACAATGTGACCACAGAAACGGAGATTTGAGTGCTGCTACGACCACAAGCCAAGGAATGCTAGCAGCCACCAGACGCTGGAAGATGCAAGGCATAGATTCTCCACTCGAGCATCCAGAAGGAGCAGGACTCTGCCAACACCTTGATTTTGGCTCTTTGAACTGATTTCACACTTGTGGCCTCCAGGATTCTAAGAGAATAAGTGTGTGTTGTTTTAAGCCAGTAAACTTCTGGCAATTTGTTACAGCACTCACAGTAAACTAATAAAGGGTCTTTGATGTGAAAGATGAATGGTTGAACTGCCTATTTGTTGAGCAGTTTTCTAACTGTAAAATTTCATTGGCCTATAAAGCTGTATCAACATTTTAATGGTGCATTTTGATCTCTGCCTTTGAGAATTCTCTAGTAAGACAAGCCTTACTTCTGCCCTAATTCCATATCAGAATATTTAGGAAATTCTGGTTCCAAATCTTACCTATTTTTCAGATAAGATTAAGTCCTGACATGATGAAAATGACAGTGATCCTATTTCATCATATTTTCATTGAATCTTAAAATTTTCCCTTAACCTAAATATGTCATTTATGCATTTGTTGGCTCATAGTTTATTCATTTGTTTATGCCACAGAGTTTGTTGTGAGACTATTACGTGTCAGTTTCTATACTAAGTTCTGGGGCAAAGTGTTGAAAGTGATGTGATAATAATTATTTTGTTAATTAACTATATGATAATCATGTGATAATAGCTACCATCCACAGAGTTCTTATTGGTATGGAGAGTATGCTGATGTAATATGATATGTGTAAGTGCAGTGATGCTATTATATGTTATGTGATGGAACATAGATATTTCTAGATGACATATTTGCAAATATTAGGATTATTAGAAATTTGGAGTTTAGGACAGAGTCAGAGAATTCCAGTTGAACTTCTGAGCCCAGTTGCCTTAGCTCAAACTGAGCCCAATTCTTACCACTGTAGGCCATCATTGTCCAACAGAAATATAATGCAAACCAATGTTATTTTAAAAACTTTAGTAACCATATTAAAAAGTAAAAAGAAAAGCATTAAGTTAATTTTAATAATATATTTTATTTAATCCAATCTATATCCAAATATTATTTCAATGTTTAATAACTATTTTTAAAATACTGATTTCTTTTTATATTATTTTTATCATATTGAGCATTCAAAATATGATATGCTTTTTATATATACACATAACACATCCTATTTCAGACTAGTCACATTGCAAATACTCAGTAACCACATGATGCTAGGCATTACTGATTTGAACAACACGGTATCTTAAGATTATTTATATAGACAAACACAAGTTATCACTGGTGTTTTTCCAACATAAAAAAAAATATTGAACTTATGAAAACTATATCTCCCTCTCTTTGTTGCAACGTGTTTAAATTGACTGTGTCACTTTTTAGGGGGATTAATAACCCAGCATGGGCAAGTTTTATGTGGTTTATATTTTGTTTTTTTTATATCAACATTGTTAGAGTTGACGTTTCTGGTTATTTTCATGTATACTCTTTAAAAAAATTTTTTTGCAGTCATCTCATAAACCTGCAGTCAACTGGGCTACTCAGTTTATATTATATGCAGGTGCAAAATTTCTGATATTTGAGAAGCTTCTTTTGAAAACAGCAGCTGGCACTTCATTTCTCTGCTATGGATGGAAAAAAGCTGTGTTTAACCAGCACTGGTTTTCCTTTTCATTTACAACTTAATTTGACTTAGGTAATGATAACATTCTCTTTTTATCACTTGACCAGTTTAAAGAATTACTCTTTCTGGCTGATCAGTAAAAGATCTGTAAAAAACAAAATACTGCTATGTGTTTGGGAGGGGGTTAACCTATTATATATTTGGTACAGATTTTTATTAAATTACCCATATCTCCTTGGCTTTAGAAGCTTTGGACAGCATATATTTGGAGCATGCCTTTTTTTTAAGCAAAATTAAATGTTATGAAAACTGTTGTTTTGCATTTTAAAATTTCAGATCTATCATTCATTTACTCCGTGGCCAAGAAGTGAAAGGTGATTAATAAAAGTTATTACAGAAATATAAATAATTTCTACTTTTCCTAAGTGACATATTTCTACCAAGCTTTTGGTTGGGTGTTTGTTAGCATGGCCTTTTAATCTGTTTGTAATTTGGGCAAACAAAGGTGTTCTATCAAGTAGAATGGCTTGTAAGGGTGTACTTTTTTTCCTTAACTGATTTTAGAAACATCTCATTGGATTGTGTTCCTGTGAGAGGCTTATATGCAATGATGTTATGTAAAACTCTCATTGCTGTAAAATTTCTTTCAGTGGGGGTTGCAACCTGAGTTGCCCATTTTGATGTCTCATCCCAGGAAGGACCTCAGCATGGTGTACCTAGTTTTCCAAACAAATACCCAAGATTGGAAGGGCTAAGGAAGACTAAGAAAGGCACTGCTTCATGAGCTCAGAATCTCTTCAACAACTCTTTATGTCAGGACACAGCATGACTCTATTGTTATGGAAAATATTTTATTCATAAGGCACTTTTTGTTTTCAGTGAAGAAGTGGTTTTGAAAACAGTGACTCTTTTTTAGTATGCCCTCTTGCATCCTTCTCACTTACCTCTACTTGAAATTGTATCATTCATTTTTTTTGTTTTGTTTTGTTTTGTTTTTGCGGTTCGCGAGCCTCTCACTGTTGTGACCTCTCCCATTGCGGAGCACAGGCTCCGGACGCGCAGGCTCAGCGGCCATGGCTCACGGGCCCAGCCACTCCGCGGCATGTGGGATCTTCCCGGACCAGGGCACGAACCCGTGTCCCCTGCATCGGCAGGCGGACTCTCAACCACTGCACCACCAGGGAGGCCCATCATTCATTTTTATTTGTGTATGTTCTTTATTCTCCCAAGAATCTAAACTCTGTTAGGATAGAGACTTTGTCTCTTTTATTCCCTACAGTATGCCTGGCTCCTGGAATAGTACCAGGTATATAGGAGATGCTCAGTAAGTATTTGCTAAATGATTGGCTGAAGTGAACATCAGCAGGGTGCAATTCAGATGAAGCTCAATCTTGAAGCAAGAGCAAGGTGTCTGTGGAGAGCAGTGGTGGACCGACTTGGAAGCTAATGAAACTTAAGCTTCCAGGTCCTTCCCTTACTATGTCCCTTCCAAGGCCCTATTACCTAATTTTATATTTATAATATAAAATGATAGTTTTCTTAAAGAGAGCATCCCAAATTGTATGTGTCAGACCCCACAAAATCTGAATGATTCCTTAGTATTAAGGTACATATCTTGACATTTGAGTTTATTCTGAAGATATGTGAAAATATCTTCTACCAGATAAACAAATTAGTACAGCAGGACTCCGTTACCCCAAGAGCTGGCTTAACCACATGGTCTAGTCTTAATTTAAAACATTCTGACAGACTGATGAGCACAGTGATTGCAGTGCTTTTGTTTACTTCCCTTGTATGCATTTTGAGACATATATACATATATATATATATATATATACACACACACCACGGGTCTGTTGTACAGCAGTCCCCCCTTATCCACCGTTTCTCTCTCCATGGTTTCAGTTACACGCAGTCAACTGCAGTGGGAAAATATTAAATGGAAACTTCCAGAAATTAAAAAAAAATAAAAACGACAAGTTTTAAATTGTGTGCCATTTTGTGTAGCATGATGAAATCTCCTGCTGTCCCACTGTAGTCCGCTGACAAAGTGAATCATCTTTTTTGTCCAAAGCCCTTTAGTCACTCAGTAGCCATCATAGGTTATGTTGAGGTATCATAGTGCTTGTGTTCAAGTCACCCTTATTTTATTTAACAATGTCTCCGAAGCCCAAGAATAGTGATGCTGGCAATTCAGATATGCCAGAGAAGTCTTAAAGTACTTCCTTTAAGTGCAAAGGTGAAAGTTCTCAACTTAATAAAGAAAAAATATCATATGCTGAGGTTGCTGAGATCTATGGTAAGAACAAACCTTCTATCTATAAAATTGTGAAGAAGGAAAATGAAATTTTGCTGGTTTTACTGTTGCATCTCAAACTGCAAACATTAAGGCCACAGTGCACGACAAGTGCTTAGTTAAGATGGAAAAGACATTAAATGTGTACAATAAGATATTGAGATAGAGTAAGAGAGAGAGACCACATTCATATAACCTTTATTACAGTATATTGCTATAATTGTTCTATTTTATTATTAGTTATTGTTGTTAATCACTTACTGTACTTAATTTATAAATTAAATTTTATCATAGGTATGTATATATAAGAAAAACAGAGTATATAGAGAGTTCCGTACTAGCCATGGTTTCAGGCACCCACTGAGGGTCTTGAACTGTATCCCCTGTGGATAGGGGAGACTACTATATTTATTCCCAAACATATGTCTTCCAGTTGTACACATTAATGTAATTACGTAATTTAAATATTGTGTGACATAACAAAACAAAGGAGAGTTTTGTTTAAAAAAATATTTAATTGAATACTTTTTCCAAGCTTTAATGATGAGTTCCTAAAAAAATATGTTGTTGAGTTAGGTATGAGTGAGACAATTGAACTATTCTCCAGAGTGAAAATAAAATAAAATAAATCTAAGAAGCCTGAAGGGCTCCATCTATAAATTATATCATATGTATCTTTAATTTTTTTTCTACTTTCAAGAAAGAAAAATTGGAAATTATGGATGAGTATGGACGTGGCTTATTCAAGAAAGATTACAAAGATTTTATCAGCATGAGACATACTGAAAGAAAAGATCTTTGTACTTCATCAGAACTTGGTCACTGGAATGCACATTTTTATGTTTAAGCTAAAATAAAACATAAAACTCTCCATTTTAACTGGTGTTTTAAATTGATCAATCCATTGCTGTTTCAACTATGTTGATAAGAGGGTTCCCAATGTGTGTACAGAAAAATAATGTCTTAAAGAGATACATCCAACTTATACTAATAGAGGTTAATGAAATTTATTATTATGAAAAGGAAATCTAGCCTGATGAGAGGCTAGGTATGGAATAATGATTAAAGATAGCAAGACCTGAGCTGAAACCCTGCCCCTACCACTTGCTAGCTACGTATTCTTGGGAAATTACTCAACCCCTCTCAGACCTCAGAGATTGAAAACAAAAAACAAAGAAATAAACAAAAAAGAGAAAAACACCTATATTATAAAGTGAATGTGAAGATCAGTTACTAGATGGAGAGCTCTTAACACAATGTTAAATACACAATACTTAATAAACAATAGGGTATTTAGATGTCTGCATTAAGTTGTTTATCAGGGTTTTTTCACATTTCAACATTTTTTCAGAGTATACATTAAATAATAAAAGTTGTACCTTACTACAAGTAGTAGTAATGGCTATTTCTAGAGTGTGTTTATATGATGACTTCATAGACTTACTAAATTTTAGGGCTGGAAGGCTTCTTTGAGGTAGGCTAGGCCATCTTCTTGCTGTACAGTTGATGAAACCATGGCACAGAGAGAAGTGCAGTGACTTGCCTAAAGTCACACAGTGGATCAAATTCAAGTACAAGTTTTCTAACCTCTCATCTGTTACTCTTTCCATAGTATCACAGATGCCTCATGTCTATTGTTAGGTATGACAACAGGCAATTTCAGTAAAGACTGGAGGTAAGAATGAAAGAAAGTGGCCTCACCAACCTCTTATTGATTATATCATCAATACTGTCTATCTTTCCCTCCAGCATTGTGTTCAATTTGGGCTTTTTTATGGCAAATATAATGGCTATAATTTTTTTTAGCATTTTGAACTAAAAAGTAGTGATAAGAATTGAGAATTTGTGATTATTCCTTTTTTCTTCTTCTTTTTAAAAATTTTATCTATAATCTTAACCTTCAGTGTTCAACTTACCAGAGTATTTTTAAGTCAAAGATCAAGCTAGTTTGCAGCCTGTTCAGAAGAGACTTGATTTTTTAGCAATCTGCTTTCTGTATATAAAACATGAATCTAAATAAAGTTGAAAGTCAGGATGAAATCCACTTCTGAGTTGCCAATCAAAGCTTCCTTTAACATCTAAAAGCAATATATACAAACTAGGCTTAAGAGAAAGGACAGAAACTTAAGCTCCCTTAATCTTAACTGAGTTTAAAAAGTAGACAAATCAGTTTTATAATGTAATCAAGGAAAAAAAGTAAATCCTTTCCTGGATTTTAAGCAGCACTTTGGAAGTGAGTTTTGCTTGATTTATCAGTCATTTACGGAATATTTACTGAATATCTAGCCAGGCACTTTAGCTGCTAGAGATGTGCTGGTAAAAGAGACATGATTCTCCACCATGGGAGTTCATATGGTGGGGAGACTCTCAAGGCCAGTAGATTGTAGGCACCAGAGTAACTGCCTTGAGCTAAACAAGCCAAGAGAGCACTGAGGGAGGGACCTGCATCCCAGAACCAGTGTAAGAGTGGTTCCCCAAAACTCTTCCCCAAAATGCTTTACGTTGCCTCAAAATGTAAATAATGCTTCCAAGGATAGAAATATATAGGTGAAACCAAATCTTTGAAGTCCAGTCAATCAGCAGCCAGATTTTGTATTTTCATAGAGGCCAATATCAAATAAGAATTTCACAAAGGACAGGGTTTCTGCTTTATTCTATAAGCATTGACTTAAGATCCCTAATTCATGTTTCCTCTTCTCCAGTGTGTTCAGAAATGCATAGGCCTGACATAGATATTTGTTTTACTATAAATCTTATTATCTAATTCATGAGTTTCTAAAACAGCCCCAGCAAACAATTCCTGATCTGGAGGTGTTCCTAATGCCAAAAGGAAGGTACAGCTTCCTCTCCAAAAAAAAAATCACATATGAAAATATGGTGGACCTTTTAAAATAGCATGTTTAGTAGAGAAAGCAATTAATTTTCTTTGCAAAATGTTAATGATAACAACACCCTATTCTTGAAATATGCACTAGAAAGAAAATCACCATAGTGCCCTAAAAATGAGGCCATCATCTTCCAGGGAGCTGTTGGAGCTGTGTGATCTCACGACAATGTGATCTCAGTGAGACATTACGCTGTGAGAGAGCAGCTCTCTTCCCTGGAGAGTTCCCTGTCATTACAGGAATGATTTCCTAGCCTCACTCACGATACCCTGACAGCAGGTGGTTCTGAATCCATAATGGAGATGTGGTAGCAAGGCCCACACCATTGCTCCTTGATGCATCATAATGCTGGCTACTACAGAAGGCATTGGCTATGTTGAGTGACTTATGGACAGTCTACATTTTCTAGAGGATTTTCGAGGAATAACCGTCACTTCTTGGAACTCTTTCCCTTTCTAGTCACAAAGAAGTTCTTAGGCCTTAGATTTTTCTAAAGCATGGTCAATCACATCTCAAACTCTCACTTAACTACATCAAGAACTTGGAGACTTGGTGATAAGAGAACTCACAGAAGACTTGAAAACTCATTGATTTATTTGACAAATAATTGCTGAGCATCTGTTGTTAGTAAGGCACTGCACTAGGTAGATAAGATGGAGATTTAAACAATCTATTAGATCATCTCTGCATTTATATATTATGTATATATTCACACATACACACATTTACCCAGATGCATTATAACATTTTACATATATACACAAGTATACACATACCTGTACACTTATTTATCTGTTCAAATATATGGTACACATATCATAAATATGTTCATACATGACCTAAATATATGTGATATCATTAATGTGGCAGTGTTAATTATATATGGTAAGTGTTAAAACGTGATGCTGTAACAGTTCTAATTAGGGAGAGTTACTAACCCCAGAGAATCAGGAATAATTTTATGGAATAGAAAATGGTGTTTGAACCAGACCATAAAGATGATATATTTTCTAGGGCTGTTGTATCAAATTACTACAGCCTTGGTGACTAAAACAACAGGAACTGATTCTTTCGCAGTTCTGGAGGCCAGAAGCCCAACAGTGAGGTGCCAGCAGGGCACAGCCAGCAGAGGTTCTCAGGGAGAATCTGTTCCTGGCCTTCTCTTGGCTGCTGGCTGTCCTGGGCTGTGGACACATCACTCCAGACTCTGCCTCCCTGCTCACACTGCCTTCTCTTCTGTGTGTTCACTATCTCTTGGCTCCTTTTATAAGGACAGCTGAGATTGTATGTAGGACTCAGGTGAATAATACTGTACAGGGTAAACTCCTCAAGGTCTTAAACTTAATTGTATCTTTTGCCATATAAGGTACTAGTCACAAGTTTCGGGTATTAGAGTGTGGACATATCTTTTGGGGGGACACCATTCAACCCCCTACAGATGAGAACCTTTCAAAGGCTGAGTTTGAGGAGAGCATTACAAGCTGAGAAACTAAACTAAGCAGAGATGTAGGGGCAGGAAAAGAAGGCATATCCAGTAACAAGGAGGAGCGTCGGAGAGCAGCAGTGTGCAGAGGGTAGGGGAGAGGGAAACGAACAAGGGTCAGGGGCCAGGCCACGGAGGCCTTGTGGTCCTGGGCATCCAAGTTAAAATGATGGGAGAACCAGTGAGAGCCAGATAGCACTCAACATAGTGAGACCTCACCAAAGCCTACATGGAGCTGTTAGCCATGAGAATAGAAAGGAAGGGAGAGATTTCAGCAGTAATTAGATTCCATTGAAGAGAATTCCAAATGCATGGATAACTGGGAGAGAGTTAGGGCATTAACAGTAGGGAAATTAGAATATTAAAATGATGGTTGGGTTTGGATGTGTTGCTTCAGTTTCCAGCTTGATATCCAGAGGGAGGTGCAGTTGGAAATGTGGAATTGATCTCCAGAGTGTTTGGCATTGGAGTTAACTACACTGAAGGGTGAGGCTCCTGAAGGATGAAAGGGAAGGGGAAGAAGAGAATATCTCTAAAGTTACCATCTTAGAGAACTCCTTCCTTTAGGGGTTAGGGGAACTAAGCTTCCTTTTTTCGTTATATTTTAGAAAGTATACTTTTTTGACACAGAGGATTATTTAATGCACAGGATTTTTCACACACTGATTGTAAGTGAGCTCAATCTCTTTCTGTCGTGTCTACTGGAATACTGTTATGTGAATGTTGCTATGATTCTTTGCATTTTGTGCTAAAGTAATTTAATTATGATCTTATTAAAGTAACATGATTATATTTGCTCTTTGCTTTATGGTAATGACTGATAAACAAAATGCTAATTGGCATTACAGTTTTGTGCTATATTTGTTCTGATATTCAAAAGTTTAATTAGGATTTAATTTGCACATCAGCCTGAGTAGTAATCTATCCCGATATTTCTTTTACTTTTTTTGTTCAGGGAAAGTTATTTATTAAGACATGGCAAGGGTTCAAGGTTTTGTCACTGTATGTAGTGTTAATACTGGTTTTCAGGGAAGGCAGTTTTTTTTATTAACCAAGGAATTATGCACTTGGTTCCAATTACATCATTGAATGTGAAGTGTTTGTTGTTTCAAGTGAAAAATCACTGGATTATCCTTTGTCCAGTTGAAAGCAATAGCTTCTACACTAATGTTGGTGTTAGTCTTTAGTTTTTAGTGTTTGTGATTAAATTTTTGTCCCAAGAGCTTACTTCTGGTTCAGTTCAGATCCATATAAACCTTATGGTTTTTCAGATATTAAACTTATCAGATATTAATTTCTCCTGGGGCACCTGGTGCTCACTTTTTCCCATGTATCTCCTGTTACTTTTATTCATTTTATTTTTTAACTATTTCCATTAGAAGTTATATCCCTTCTCCCCACCCCTGTTATGCTCTGAGGTTGCAGTGCAGTGCATCCAATTTCTGCATTAGGAATTAGCTGCCATAGGCTTCACTGCCAACTTTCACGAACTACAGAATCCTGGGTCATCTGTCTATTGGAAAAACACCATTCTGTGGTATCGTCAGAGCAGATAATGAAAGAATCAAAGGAGATCATGTGAATTTAAAAGTACTCTGAAAAAATTCACTCTGAAAAAATTCAAAGTACCATACAATGTGTGGTATAATCATACTGTATGTTTAATGCTATAGATATTTAGTTATTTATTTTGAAATGACATATTCAGACCACAGAGAAGGAAAGGTAGATGGATTAAAGTTGTGCATCTCAAAATATATTGTGCATATGAACTACCTAGAGATAATGTTGAAATGTCGAGTCTGAAGATTCAGGAGGTCTGTCATGAGCCTGATGATATGGTGCATCTAACAAGCTACTGGCTGATGTCCATTCTGCTTGTTTGTGGAGCACACACTTAGTAGCAAGGAACTAAAGAACTAATGCAGGTTTCTCCCTAGTCAAATATTAGAAGAATATAAAAGTACATATATATAAGTTTACACCACTTGTGGACCCAGGTGCATTCTTGATAATACACATAGATCTGGGAGGAAGCATAAGAAATTTTTTAATTCCATTGGAGAATCAAAGCAAGGTAAAAACTGGAAAACAAAATTAATCTAACCAGGGATTTTGCTGTTTAAAAAAGCTTTGTAGTGATACCTTTTGTAATGTAAATTTCTGTCTAAAATAACTGCTTTGTAAACATGAGTTTCCTCACTGAGTTTTCTTAAGAGTGGATTTTTAATTTAAAGAAAGAGTTAATGTATAAATTACAATCTGTTGTCAATTTTTCTCTGTTCAATAAATATGATAATTTTGGTAGTTACACCATTTCATTTTTTTCCTTTAACATGTAGAATTATTATAGCAGATTAGCTATCATGGATTAATATCATTTGTTCTTAATAAGAAAATTTTCAGAAAATATTCATCTCCATAACATAGGCCAGGTTGGGGATGCCTACAATGTATCAAGAATTGGCTAAATGTGGAGGATACAAGATGAGTGGGCATGATTTCTGCTTTTAGGAGCTCATTTTCTTCTGGGCAGACCAAGCATTTTTGCATAATCATTAACAAAACCCTGGCATCTCTCTGCAGAGGGGAAGCTCTGTGCTCTGGATAAGAGTGGGTGTGGGGAGGTAGTGTGGGTTCAGCAGAGGTGGCAGACAGCAGCTTGAGCTAGGTGTTAAGTTAAGTGGGTCTGTTTGGAAGGGCAGGAGTGGCAGACAGAATTCCAGACAGAGAATTCTAGACATTCAGTAAGTAAGAAGACACAAAAAAGTTATGTACATTGCTCGCAGAATAATTTCAGGTACAATGGAAAATCATAATCAATCATCACAGAATTTGTTACGTGGAAGTCAACCAGTCAATCTGTGACCCAGTCAAGTCAGGATGGTCTATGGCAACAGTGAGACTTTACCAATTCAACTGTAACTTTCTGAAGTATGGAGTACTAAAAAGGCTCAGTACTCTTTGGAGCACTATAGCTTTTCCTTGTGCTAAGGATAAAATTTGCCAAATAAGCTTTACTTTCACTCTAGAAACAATGCTGTAAATTTTGTATCTGTAGGCATGTTTATGATTTCGGGGTTTGGCAGAATATTTCAGTTCCCATGAAGTATTTTCTGTGTTGATCATCACATTTTATTACAGTTTTTTTTTTTTTGTTTTTTTTAATCCTCCTTTCTCCTGCTATAATGTATGTTGACAAGCTATAGGGCAATGACTGAATCTCTTATTCACAGCTATGTCATGAGGAGAGTGCTGGAGCATATTATTTATTAAGGATGCAATTCTGTATTGGTCCAATGTTTAAAGGTCCTTTAAACATTCTAAACCACAGATAAATTTTAAAATGCACTTAATATTTACAATAGTGTTAATATTTTATGCAGGCCATTTGGTATAATGGGCCCTAGTGTTCAGTAGACCAGAGATGTAGAAATGCTGGGTTAGTAGAACAAAGAATGGAAGGAAGGAACTGTAAGTGCAGCCCCTGCTGAGATGTTTGATGACTAGCAAATTCTCTAGGATGGTACTTAGTTTTTCGATATGCAAAATGAGGACCTTGGGCTAGTTATACTCTAAGTCTCTTCTAGTTCTAAAATTTTATGGTGTGTATAAGTAAAATATCACTGTAAAGTTTTTTAGGGAGTTGACCCCAATGTTTGAGTGTTTCTTAAAAGTACTTGATCTGGCAGGCAGGATAATCCTTTACATTTATCTGCAGTAAAGCATAAAAGTGATGACAGATAGCTATTGGTACAGGTGCACCTGGCAGAGCAAATGTTGACATAGATTTAGTATGGCATAATCATGCTTTTCATGTTATTTATTATTGGAGAAGGTGTATTTGTGAAAAGTTACATGCAAGCTGAATCTCATTCTCATGTCGTTGATGTTGTAGTCTATAAAATGTTTATTTTTGTCAGTATATGTATATAGCTAAAAAATCAAACAGAAGTCTCTCAGCATTTACAGTAATGAACAGTGATCCTTCCAATCTCTTTTTATGTGCAAATCCCAATTCCCCGAGTACTCTGGCTTTTTTCTATAATTGGCAAAGGTTTTGTTATTTCTTTGCATATACTTCTGTTTCTAGATTTGTCAATTTTAGGCATCATTTACTGTCTTTTTACACTGGGAGGTGATGATTTGTGGGTATTGAGAGGAAGGAAAGGTAAACATGCTTGTTCAATCTGTCATGCTTAATGGGAAGACTGCTAATGTGATTTTAGAGATGTTTTATTTTTGTTTCTATACAATCATTATGGACAGTAGTTAGATCATTAAGTCATAGATAGCCTTGGCTCTCTTGGATGTCTAGTCTTCAAAGACTGAATTGTAGAGACAGTTCTAGGTCTTTTCCAGTGTACATGAGAGCTGAGTGGTGCCCGATATCCTCCTTCTTCAGATTCCAAAGAGGCTTATGGACTTGCCTCTGCATTTACACTCCCCTCTTTTGGAAATGCCTCCCTCTCCCTCACCATCCCATTACATCTGTCTGCCTGGACACCCCTTCTTTTCCTTCCAACTCAAATCCAATATTACCTTATCTTCTCTGTCTAGAGCACTTTCCAGCCTTTCCGGGAGTTGATGTCTCCATCTCTATTCCCACAGCTCTTGGTGCTAGTATTTTTTTTTTTTTTTTTTTTTTTTTGCGATATGCGGGCCTCTCACTGTTGTGGCCTCTCCCGTTGCAGAGCACAGGCTCCGGACACGCAGGCTCAACGGCCATGGCTCACGGGCCTAGCCGCTCTGCGGCATGTGGGATCTTCCCGGACTGGGGCACGAACCCGTGTCCTCTGCATCAGCAGGCGGACTCTCAACCACTGCACCACCAGGGAAGCCCTTGGTGCTAGTATGTTATATATTTTCTTATTAGTGCTCAATGCATTTCCTAGACCTCTCCCTTGAGTGCAGACCCTTATCTTTAATTCCCTTATAGACACCTCATAGCTGTCTCTCAGGTACCTCAAATTCACTGAGCACAGAGCTAAACTCATTCTAGCCTTTTCTGAAGTCAGTTTCCCTTCAGTGCTCTGTATCTTGGTGAGTGACATTCCTATTAAGAAGAGTCCCACTCCTTTCCTGTTGTCATTTAATCTGCAGTCCTCCACCACTGCAAGGAGTAGGTAGAAATCAGAGCAGGTCCCTCCCTTTTAAAATCCTCCAATGCAACAGAATAGCCTTGAGTAAGGCCCATGTGTTGACTTCATCAAACCCCTCAAGCCTTTACACAGACATGCACCCTGGCTTCTGGCATACTAAACCACTTGGGATTTCTGGAAAATAGCAGTTCTCTCTTTCCTCTGGGATTTCATTTATACTGCACCATTTTGGAAAGCCACCTTCCACCTCCTAAACAAATTCCCATCATCATCTATGTAGTTCCTTCTCCTCTTTCACCAGCTCATCTCGCAACCCTTTCTGAGTTCCCTCAAAACTGAGACAGTGCCCTTGCAGTGGGCTGCCTCAGGTCTCTGGGCTTACTTTCCCCATAACACCTGACACTGTGTGGTGTAATAGACGCTGAGAAGGTTAGCCACTGTTTATTAACAACTTGTTTTGATCCAGGAATTGTACTAATTGTTTTATAGATAGCAGGCCATCTAAATGTGATTGTCTAATCACTAATATAACAGACATAGTTGTCAGTTTACCTGCCTTACCTATGACCCTTCTCATAGACTAACCATAGTCCCTGATGAGAGGGCAGTGGATCCTCTGCCATGTCCCACTGGCCTCAGGACATTGGGCAAGGACAGACACTTGATTCAGCCTGGGTCAACCAGATTCTCTCTCACTGAAAGCTTGAATTTCAGCTCAGAAGCTCTAATGCTGTAGGAGGTCACTGAAAGCTCAGCTGAGAGGAATGGCTGCTTTCCATTCTGTGGGTACAGAAGTAAAGAAGGCAAATCAGAAAAGAGAAAGGAGACTGGAGATAGGTAGCCCATGGGGCCTGGGGAGGCAAAGAGCAGACCTCTGGTTCTGACTTTGAGCTAGGGGTTTCAGCCCCTTATGAAGCCTAAGTAAACATACTGCCTTGGGTTCCAGGAGATCTCTGTGTGTCTGCCCCTAAATTCTCCTTTTTACCTAAGCTAAATATTCTATTGCTTGAAACCAATGTATCCCTAATTAAGATACTGATCTTAACCACAATACTGATTGTGAGCTTCTTAAGGACATGGAGTGTGAGTTCTCAAAGCTTAGCATTTGTCTCGATACATTGGAGGTGTCTAATGAGTGAACGGATGGATGGATAACTCACTCTATCCTATGGAGTGGGTACCTTCAGACAGTCAAAGCCATAGTGTTGTTCCCTATGTCTGGTGTTACTCGGTTTGTACCACTTGAATTAATTGGGCTTTTTATGAATCTTATTATCCCAGTTTAGAATTTCATTTTGTATATGTGGTAAATTTTCTAATCTAACACAATCATTTCTTTTTAATAGTATACTTAGGATGTTCTAACTATGATTAGTAGGATGGGTGTCCTTAGAGACGCTCAGCATCTGAAAAAAATTAAGGCTAAGTGTTTAATGTGTGTAATCCATTGCTGATTTTTCAGCAGATACCTAGAGTATAGTATTCCAAGGATGGTATTAAATGTGTGTGAGTGTGTGTGCGTGTGTGTGTAACTTCTAAACACCCATTTGTTTACACACATCTGGGTTTATACTTGCAAGAGTTTTAAGAACTCTTAAAAAATTTAATTGCTATTTTCATGCTCCCTATATATTTCATTAGTAGGTGAAAGGAATGATTAATGTTACAGAAATGCATGTGGTTGCCAGAGATTCATTAGGTGAAACAAGAAGTAAGCATAGGTGTGATCCACACAGATGTCTCTTCTAACATGGGGCCATATCAGTAGTTAAGAGGTACTCATTTTGGTGGTTACTAGGTCTCTTCAGTTTTACCAGATCATGTCCCTGGTGAATGATATGCACAGATAAACCCTGGTTGCAGGATACACCAGGGCTCAGGGCTGTGTCACATAATAGGTTATATAGCCTCTTTGAGCCTCAGTTTTCTTCTTGTTTTGGTTTGGTTTTTAAGAAACTGAATGGAACTCATGATGCTGATCTTGCATTCATGAATTAACTGACTAGTCTATATAGTCTAGTGTATTATATAATACACAGTAGCATCTCAGTAAATACTAGTGATTATTATTGCCGTTTAACTCTCAAGGAGAGTTAATTAGTTACTGTGAATTTAAAAAAGTGAATCACATAGTGAAACATGTCAGTAAGGATAGCATTCGCAGAGGACTAGAGCACTTGTCACAGATAACATCACCATACTTGAACATGCAGAACATACCCATCACATACTAGACAACTCCAACTCCAAATGTGTAAATATGTTTGGACCTCCTTGCTTGGTAACTTGGACCTCCAAGTTACCATTACTTGATGGTAACCCAGCATTATGATGAAAGTGACTAACTGATAAAGAAAAGTTGATTAATATTTAATATTCAATATTAATATTTAAAAGCACTTATATTTTTCCCTGTTATAGTTCACTAACAAAGGGTAAAAGTGAAGAACCTACATGTTTTGTTTATTATCCAAGTAGGGTGTGTTATTGATTTCAAGAAAAATTTTATCCATATTACTCAATTTTCATTACTTGGGAAAATAATATTTTAAAATGACCAGGATTCAAAATCAATTCATGAAACCGAATTGTTTAATAATAATAGTAATAATGAAATGGTAACACTTAGGCATTATATTAATATAACAATAATGAATTGAATTAGTAATACTTAAATATAATATGAACTTAATAGCTAAATATCAGTGAATGTTACTGTAGGCTAGGCGTTACTTTATGTGTTATTGTTTATTTAATCTTCATAACTAATTCTAGCTAATGGACAGTAGTTGAATTGACATTTGTCAAATCTGGGCTGAGGCAGTTAAAAGTTAGTGTGTCTCTTCCATTAATTTCTTCCCTCTACTTCAGTAACCTTGGAGTTCCAAATGAGGGAGCTACAAGAGGGTCACCCAAAATGCTTTGTATGTGAATGAGAAACAAAGTTTGAGTTAAGCTCCTGAGATGTCAAGGTTATTTTGTTATGCAGTAGAATCTTTTCTATCCTAATACAGTCACTGCATAGTATGTTATGCAGTCACATTGTTCACTTGGTATAGTCTTGGAACATAATTGGGAATGGTGGGTTTAGTAGCAAGGAAGTATGTTTTATTTTGACAGCTAATTGTAATCTTAAAGTCTCCATGTAAGACTAAACATTGGTTACACGAGAAGATAATGGTTTCAACAAGAACATAAATATTAAGCATGAAGAATTCTTTAAAATAATGCTATATAGAATTATATTATCTGTAGTAACTGGCTCATTAGATAACTTTCCTTATAAAAGGGTTTTATAAGTCTGCTTTACTCATGTTATAAAGAGGAGAATTGAAAAGTAATACAAATAATTGATGCCAAGAAAAAATCAACATGAAAGAGGAACCTCCATATAAAGAGTTTGCAAAAGAGGTTACTGGGAACCCAAACTGAGGCCATTGAGTATTTTATGTCTAGCTGTAGGAAAGTAGGTAAGTATATTGTTACATTTCTGTACTAAGAAGGGAAAAAAAACAAGAAGTTCATGTAGTAATAAACATCTGAAATTCATCTGGGTATGTTACATGTCAAGATTATGTTACTAGTGCAGAATTTTTTTTAAAAGATGCATAGTTTTTATTGAATTTTATCAGAACTCTTATCTATTCAGTATGCTATAATGAGGGAACTACAAGAGGGAGCATCAGAGAAAATGATGAGAAGTTGTCCTAAGAATTAATAATTTGAATTAAATCATCCAATTGAATAAAAGGATGAGAATTTATTTAATACTACCTGAATTTCTGATAGTTTCTTGTTCTTTGGCATGCTTGCCATGTCAGGGCGTATTTAGATCTCTAGAGTGCCTGCACCTGAAGGGGATGGTATGTTTTTAATGGAGCTTCTGTGGTATGTACATCCAAAGATTCATCCTGCTGTCACTTGCCAATTTTATCTGTACTTTACTAGGCTTCCACAAATGAGAATTTCAGGCTGGAGGTTATCTCATCAAAGGGTAGATCACCAAGAAGCCTTTTTTTTTTTTTTTTAACAGTTCATTGCTGTCTAGTATACTTAAAGGAATACACTAGGATAGTGTCTCTGTCTATGGAGATTATATGACATTTCTTCTCATTAGCAGCAACAAGCCTTTAAGGCATAATTACTAGACCAGAAATGCCAGTTGTTGTTATAAGTTGACAGAGAAATTGCATTTGTAGTGGTTACCTCATCCTACATCATTCTGGATGGTAAAGCAGCAGCTTTAGGAGAGAACACATCTCATTCTTTGAATAAATATTTTTTGAGTACCTACTACCTTCTAGGCTGTAGAAATATATAGGTAAGGTTCCTGCCTTCATAGATCTTATATTTTAAAGGCAGAGGGGCTATGTGAGAGGTGGTAAATTATCAGTTAGCTTATTTTGCTGAGTCTAAGATACACATTTTGTTTCATGTTTTAGCAATGTTGAAGTCAGATGCAACTCACAATTGAAGGTGTCTTCCCTACCACTGGCCAGACAGCAGTCTGACATACCTGTCATTTCCTGCTTATGCCCAAACTTGTTAAAAGATGGGCACATTGTTGCCAGTTGAGTTGGATTATCTATATTGTTAGTATTACACAGGTTTAGTTTAGTTGCCATTTAAAATGTTTTTATGAAGATTACACTATGCTTTGGCATTAAAACAGAAAGTTATTGTTGCTGCAGGAAGATTAGAAACAGAGCATTAAATTTGATATTAATGAAGCTAATATTCATTTTTGAAAGAATGACTAAAACTTAATATTTTACTGACAAACAGTAAATACCATATCTCATTTATATGTTCCTATTTATGTATTTAGAAGAGTTATTTATGGTAAAAATCAATGGCTAAATAACTCTAAAAGAATTTCTTTTAATTAGCTCTACAATCAGAATTCAAAATGGTAAGAAAATATTGTGTCTTAGCTTAATTGGCAGCATTTTGCTTCATTGGGAATACACATAATACTGGTGCATTTTATAATTGATGGGCTCCTGGATTCAATTAAATACAATTAATAAACCAAAAAATACCAAGTAGTTATAAGGTCTATGAAAATAATAAAACAGGATAAGGTGCTAGAAAATGGCTGGACCCAGGGGAGGGGAGGTAGTTCAGAGAGGTGGTCTGAGAAGGTCTCTCTGAGGATATCTGAGTCATGACAGAAATGAGCCATGCTCCAAGAAGAACATTCCAGGGAGAGAGACAGCAAGTTCAAAGGCCCTGAGGATGATCACATGTGGCATATTCAGCCAGCAAAGCCTAGTATACTTGAATGCAGTGAAGGCTGATGTAAGGATATTTTTACCTCCTGTTTGTTTAAGGAGCTGGAGAATTACTTATGTAATTCAGATGTTGCCCTTTCCCTAGTAGCTGAGATCACCTCTCGGTGCATTTGGAGAAAAGTGGGCTAATCGCATGCCCACTTCCAGTTAGTCCCACTGTTTCTCTGTGCCACACGCAGCCCTGCCGTGGGTGTTTTTCCACTTTGTGGCAGGTCACCACACAGAGACCCGCCAACAGCCACAACATTCCTGCTGTTTTCTGGTAATGCCTGTGTCTCCCTCCATAGTCCAGTCTCTGGAGGATGCATGGCTGCATTAGACTTCACTCGAGGTTTTGATAGAGAAAAGGGGGATTAAAAAAGATTTTACAATTTAGAGAGTCTTTCTAACTCATCTTATACCCTTTGTGAGCCTACATCCACCTGAATTTCTGCAGACTGTAGCCTCATATTATGCTTTTCAGGCCCTACCTGTCTCTCCTCTCTCATTCTCTGTTGCCCTACCCACAGCCCCCCTTTATTTTCCTATGCTGAGTGGTTTAGCTATTTCTTCCTCTTATTATCTCCTTTCAACTCCTGCCTTCATGTCTCACCTTCCACCTCCCAGAAACTGATCAAGGTATTTAATGTGAGGTTTCTTCACGAGGCACTCTGGTACCAACTTTTAAGATGGTAAATTTCATACCTCGCTTCTCCGAGGATGCACCTAATGTTGGTGTGTGATGCTCCCTGCCATCGTGATAGCAAGGTTTTATTCTACTCCTTTTCCCTTCCCTCCATCTTATAAGTAAAAAGGAAAAATAGCATGTTCCTAAGAGACTTGACTGGAAAGGCAGGTATTTACTTCCATGTGCCTGCTTATGACTCAAGGTGACCACAGGAGGAAGCGTTGCAGGTTAAGGGGAAAGTTGACAAGAGATGCTGTAAAATTTTCATGAGTATTATTTTCAGGAGGTGGAAGGTAAATGTGTCCGGGCTTCCTCATCATTAAACCACTCTCCAAAGTGCCTAAATAGCTGCCACACAGTGCTACCTGGAAAGATAAACAAAATTGTTTGAAGTTGCCAAAAGCAGAAAGGAAAAACAAAAAAATAGATGACAATGACAGAGTGAGACCTTAGGCGTCGGGAAAATATAGAGATTGAATTGGAGGCAGCTCTCTGTATGTGCTTTGCCAGGTTCCTTGCAGTTTTTTAAGATTTATGTAAGTTTCCAGTTTAATTTAAAAAATTTCAAGATACACCTGCAGAACATTTCAATATTGACTTATAAAACTGTGGTCACAGCATTTATTTGGAAACTGCTGAATCACTGGATGTTTGGACTTTGCATTTCTAGGTCACCATGAGGATAATTTAATTTCTGAATGCAGTATTGTCATTAAGAATTATGAGCAACAATATAACAGCAACACCAAAATAATAATCCTTGCCATTTATTGAGCATTTTTTAATGTGGTAGAACAATGCCAAGAACCTCATGTGCATTATCTGTGTGCATTATCTCATTAAATCCACACAGTAAATCTTCCAGATAGGTGTGATTTTAGCCCTCGTTTTAGAGTTCAATAAGTGAAATTTCCCAAAAGGGAAGCCATATTTCCAAAACAGATTTTTCTCATAACAAAACAATACTATATTGCCTCTTCTGAATTAGTATGTTGGGTTGTTTTTAACATTTTAATTGGAGTATAATTGCTTTACAGTGTTGTGTTAATTTCTGCTGTATAACAAAGTGAATCAGCTATACGTATACATATATCCCCATATCCTCTCCGTCTTGCATCTCCCTCTCACCCTCCCTGTCCCACCCCTCTAGGTGGTCACAAAGCACCGAGCTGACCTCCCTGTGCTATGTGGCTGCTTCTCACTAGCTATCTATTTTACATTTGGTAGTGTATATATGTCCATGCCAAATCAGTATGTTTTAATAGCAAACATTTCTTATTTATTGTTTATGGCAGGCTTACAAAAAAGAAAGGAGAAATACACTCATAATCATGAGTGGAGTCATCCATTTGTTACAGCCTTTCCATGTACCCAGAGTCTCAACTGGGGGTGATACTACTATGCTAGAGGTGTTTGGAAACACAAGAAGTGTTTTGGTTGCTGTGATGAACAGAGGTATTTAAATGGATGTGGACCAAGGAAAAGGGCATCTGCTCTCCAGATGGAGCTGTGTTTTGGGTACAAATTTTAAATGAAACTCTGCAGCACTTTTTGATAGATTAGTCCATTTGCTTGTAGACCAACATTTAATCTCTCCTTTTTCTCTTTATTCAGGATGTCAGAACCTTTTCTGAGGTATGATCAACCTATACCATGTTTTATCAGTGAGCACAGGTAGCCTCCCCGTGTCCTTTTTGTACTCTTCTCCTCTTCTCAGGGGTACCAGGGTAGACTTAACACTAAAGAAGGTGTAATGGACAGAAACTGGGAGTGGGGGTGTTGGGAGGTTGGATGCTGCATAGTTCATGATAGCAGTTCTCTAAGTATAGTTCCTTGTCATGGCTAATTATCCATGGTTATTCCCGTGACCTGCACTGAGCTATCGTCTTTCCCTGCAGAATTTGTAACAGAAATGGAGAGAGGCACAGAGACTAAATGTATTGGAATACTGTAATATTAATACAAGTACTAAAACTAAATAACTAATAAATGGCAGTGCTGCCGACTGGGAGAAGGTCCATGAATTTTTGTGCTGAAGTTCTCAGAGCTCCCCTGGATCCTGTTCTTCTCAGTATTGGTTGGTTTTTCATTTCTTCTTTCAGTTTTTGAGCTGTGTGTGTGTGTGTGTGTGTGTGTGTATGTGTGTGTAATCTACATATCCGCACACATATATTCTTTAATTGAGCCATAATCATTGTTTGCAAAACCAGCAAGCAAAACCTTGGCTGGTATAAAAGTGTCCCAGAAATAGAATATGGTGTTGAAGGCTATTCTTTATAGTTACCTTTGCACAGATAGTTTAAAATTTAATAAATATTTAATGTTAAGTGCTTGTTAAAACCAAATTAGAATCTAGGCTTCCACACAGCACGAATTTGACCTCTTTGAAAAGTGAGTCTGGTTTTGTCACTTCATTCCCCTCGACTTGCTGCACATTAGAAACTTTCTAATATCTCAAAGTCCAGATCATACCCATACTAATTAAATCAGAAAGTCCAAAGGTGCCATGTAGACATCAGTACTTTTCAAAGATGCCCAGGCAATTCCAAATTGCAGCAAAATTACAGCAGAATTTGGGAATTACTCGCCTAAAAGACATTCCTTCTGTGGCTTCCAGCTCCCACGCCAGCCTCAGCTCTGGCCACTTCCTACCTCATACTTAAGTTCTTATATAATGCTTTTCTAACGTTCTTCAGCTTTTTTTTTTTTTGTCAGGATAACTCCTTTGTGGGATCACAGTATATAAAACAGGAGAAAACAGAGCTAAGGAGCTCATGGCATTGGTGCTGGCAGAGGGCCTTGAGCCCCAGAAGGTCTGTAAGAGCTCCCCCTCCTCCACCAAAAAAAGAAAAAACCTCTAAAGAGCAGAGTTTAAACATCACTGCTGTAGCACTTTCACTTTCAAATAAAAAGCTTCCTGTGCAGTTGGGAGAGCTCATGTAATTTGTTACTCCAAGGGTACTATAGTTTGCAAATGTTGTGTTTTTCCAAATCAGAGTTCTTCCACAGTTCAGCAACTCCTGCTGTTTGCTTTGCAGTGTGTGTTGCTGTATGGGAGGGAGAAGGGTGGCGTTGTAGTGGCGCCTGTAACTGGGCAGAGCTCGCAGCCTCTGTTAGCAGATTGTGCTAAGGGTTGGCATGAGGTGTCAGGTGTATAGCACTTGCCACATTATATCGATATGCTCTATATATGTGTCCCTCTTTTACTAGACCTTAATCTCCTTAAGAACACGAATTGCATTTAGTTATTTCTTTCACGTCTCGCATAATGCCTAGCACATAGTATGTGTTCAACAAAGGTTGTTTTTCTTCTTAAAAATCAGCTGAGGGGCTTCCCTGGTGGCGCAGTGGTTGAGTCCGCCTGCCGATGCAGGGGACACGGGTTCGTGCCCCGGTCCGGGAGGATCCCGCATGCCGCGGAGCAGCTGGGCCTGTGGGCCATGGCCGCTGGGCCTGTGTGTCCGGAGCCTGTACTCCGTGGCGGGAGAGGCCACAGCAGTGAGAGGCCCGCGTACCGCAAAAAAAAAAAAAAAAAAAAAAAAAAATCAGCTGAATGATAATTTATTTGAGTTTAAAGAGACCCAGTGAGAATACTTGCCTTTTCCACCTGGTTTTTGATAAAACTGGTATTGGAGTATGTCTTCTAAATGTGGGTTTCTTACTGCTTATGGAATCCCAGTCGCGGATTCCCGCTCTGTTGGCCTGATGGAGGGGAGGCCTTCCCAGTGTCCTGCTCCAGTGAACTGCAGGCAGTGAGGATACTCAGGCCCAGCTTTTCATTCCAAACTTACTAAGTATAGACCAAGTTACTCTTCTTTGAGAATGAGTAAGGGAGATGTGAGAGGCTAGGGATATCCTCATGGAGCTCTCTCCACTTGGAAGGAAACCTCAGGAGTCAGGAGGAAAAGGATTTCTCCCTCGAACCCTCACCACCACTGTGACTGCACTTTGTCACTCTGCAGTGCTGTACCCTCAGCCATTGAGCTTTAGTCTTCATTATAGGATATGTATGAGACCATGAATGCTGTTCTCTGTTATTCTGGGTCCTGAAATGAACATCTTGCGCCTTAATTGTGCAGTCACAATGTCACCCGTGGTCATAGTATGAATAACTTTACCACTGCCTATCTTCAGCGTCAGGAGTACTCATGCCATATGTTTATTTGCTAGCAAAATTATAGGGAGTTTGATATTTTTGCAAATAAAATTATGAGGAATTTCTGTGCTGTTATGAAGAGTCATTGGTAAATACACAGTAGTATAATAACATGTAATTTGATTCTTAAAATGTTCCTAATAGTGGTATATTCTCTAGAGTCTATAAACAAGAGACATTTTGGGATAAAGTCGTGTGGTTGTTTTTGAACCTAGGTCTGAATACATGTAATCTATAATTACTATTTTAAAGTAACTGCGTCCCTGATAATTTTCATGTGAACAACTTAAAAAATCTGAAATTGAGAACTCTCACAAACACTCTACTTAAGGTAGAAATTCTCTCAGTATAATGTAGTAGTAATAATAAAAAGAAAGAGTGCATGAGTGTTTTCTTGCTCTGTGCAGCCCTTTATATGCATTATTTTATTTGATCCAGGAAACAACCCTATGAGGTATATATTTAGCCCCATTATCAGTGAAATAAATGTAGAGAAGTTGTTCAAGGTCAACAAGCTGGTAAGCAGGAAATTCAGACACCAAAGGACGTGCTTCTTGATGTCTAAGCCAGGCTGTGAAGGAGGCACGTTTCTAACCCTCCCTGAGGCTTGTAACCAATGAATAGGTTGGTACATACCTATTGCTTTCCTCCATTACTACTTTAAAAGTCCTGCTTAGGGACTTCCCTGGTGGCGCAGTGGTTAAGAATTTGCCTGCCAATGCAGGGGACAGGGGTTTGAGCCCTGGTCCGGGAAGATCCCACATGCCGCAGAGCAACTAAGCCCATGCGCCACAACTACTGAAGCCTGCGCGCTTAGAGCCTGTGCTCCGCAACAAGAGAAGCCACCCACCCACCGCAACGAAGAGTAGCCCCCACTCGCCGCAACTAGAAAAAGACCACGTGCAGCAATGAAGACCCAACGCAGCCAAAAATCAATCAATAAAAATAAGTTTATTAAAAAAAAAAAAGTCCTGGCTATTCCTGAAGCTTATGACTGCCCACAGAAGAAGCTGGAATTTATTTAGTAATAAAGATCTTGGTAATAAAGATCATTAGAGTACTTCTTTGTTGCAGCAATTTTAATAGTAAATGGGAATTATAAGTCTAAAAATTAGTGTTTCTGTCTCATCTGCTTTAAGAGAAATGCTAGCTAAATGATTGTTTTTACTGTTTTTTGCTTGACAGTGTATAAAAAGTTATCTTACTGACTTGTCTGGTCTCTTTAAGATCCTTTATTCTAAATTCGTAAGCAGTTTATGTGAAGAGGAAAGCCTGCATATAGTGCATCTTTTCTGGAGGAGAGGAAACCCTCATTTTTTGTAGAGGCTTTAGGAAAGGGTATGGTTTGGGCTGGAAACAATGCAGAAAATGATTCATTATATCATTAATATAGTTACATTTGCCTATCAAAACTTTGTTTCATTATAAACTAGTACAAAGTTCTGAACTTTTTCTAGCCACTTTGATCAATGAATTTTATGAATCTATTCTGAATAAATGAGAAATAAGTGAACATACCTGGTTTAATGAATATAAACATTTATAATAATAATAAGTGATGCTGAGGGCCTTAAAGATTATCTGCTGGCCTTCTACTCATGAAGGTGTCCTCTGTGACAGGACTTCATACAGCACATTCACAGCTATTGACTCCAGAGGAAGAAAGTCCTTTCATTTCTTAAAGTGGAATCTACTTCCTAGAAATGCCCGCAAATTGTTCTTACTTAGCAGATGAATATGCAAGATAACCCTTTCCTCCATCCTGACAACTCCTAAAATATGCTGATGTTTATTTTGTTCTGTGCCTTTTACACTTGTTATATTTGTGCTGGAGGAGACAAGCACAGAGGTTCTCTGTCGCTGAGGTAGGAGGAGAGGAGAAAGGTAAGGACTTTTGTTAGCTTGAGCCTGCAAACGAAATACTTGGGAAAACACAGCATTTGGAGCTTGGTATGGTCCACCTGAAAGTACTATTGACATCATATTGGAAAAGGTTAGATAAATTCAACATCACTCCTCTCCAGGAGTCTAAGCCCCCTTCTCTTTGCATTCTGCATAATTTGTTTAGGAGTAATCTTATGTATGCTCATCCCTGCAATTACCATCTGTTCATTATTGATCCCTAGGTGTTTCTTCTCAGCTGCACTTCTGTATGTGCTGCATACACACATCCCTATTTACATATTTCACCAATATCATGTAAATGTCACCATATCATATAAATTGATCATGACAAAAAGCAGTCATCTTTTCCTGCCAGATATGCTTCTCCTCCTGTGTTTCGTATCTTATTGAGCAGCTCTACTATTCAGCCAATCACTTGAGCTGGCCGTTTGAGAAGGCTGCTTGATTCTTCCCTCTCCTTCACTTTCCATATCTTATCTATCAACAAATTCTTTTTCACCTCCTAAATAGCTCTTAAAGCTTTCTCTCTCCATCCGCACTGCAGCCTTCCTAGTCTAAGCCCCTCTTACCTCTAGCCTACATCACTGTGGATCCTGCATGATCCAGCTCCATGCTCTGTTTTCTACCCCGTGCAGCCTTTTAGTTCCTTGAATATTCCCTGGTTATTTCTAACTTAGGTCTTTCATGCACACTTCCTTCTGCAGAAACCCTCTGTCTTGCCTTGACTGCCCCTAGGGGCCTTTAACCCCCTCCCACAGTTGGAGTTGCAGTACAGCGGCTGCTTTCTTAGATTTAAACTGCCAACTCCATGAGTAAAGGACAACCTTTTCACCATTGTTTCCCACCAAGGAGTCTGAGATAGACTAGGCAGTCAGTGACTCTTTGTGAGCAAATAAATGATCAACCTTTGAACTGAGCCTTGATGGATTGGTTTGGCCTTACCAAGCAAAGAGAAGACCACAAAGTCTAATGCAGAGAATAACTACAGAAGAATGGTGCCAGTTGGGCCTTTGCAGAATAGACGCAAATTTTAAATTATTTTTCTTGATTATCTGGAGTCAGCACCCAGTGACTTTATAGATACTAAGATAGATAAAAGGAAAAAGTGTTTTAGAGATATATCAAATCCCAGGAGGAATATAACACAAAAGAATACAGGTGTGTACAAAACAAAGGCCATTTGAAAAATCTTTCAAAGTCTACATTAAAATTGCAAGCTTTGTTAACAAGTTATTTTTCCTTTGAATTTATGAATTCAGAATAAAGACAAATGAATGCCACTTTAAACATATTTAATTAGTTGAATTCATAACTTCAGGATATTATTGACTCATAGTTTACTAGGTTTAGGAATTGATAGAAGACTTATTAATAATAGATGCTTGTACTCATTATTTAACATTCGCTAAGCAACCATAGTTTTGTCTCCGTAGACAAAGCAGTGGTTTGAGGCAATTAACTAGACATTTCAATAACTTTTTTACTTGAATTGTCTAGATAATTGTCCTCATGCCCTGTTTGCTTTTCATGTGCAAAGAGATAGAATGTAAAGTTTTCTTTCTTTTTTTTAAAGGCCATTTTATAGGGAAAAAACTTAATTTGCTAGAGTAATTTTATGTCTGTTAGGACCTGAGCATTATTTCCCAGGTATCATCTAATCACTGGTATGGTCAGAAGTTTTAAAAGTGCTATGCCGCTAGTCTTTTACTTATTTTATGTTAGCATTTTTTTAAGTGAATTATTTCCCAAGTATGATACCATATTTAATAAATATTTACTACTGTGGACGTTCCCAGGAAAACATTCTTTTAAAAAGGAAGAGAAATAAAATTTACCAAACTTTCCAGTGGTTTACATTGTTGAGATTAACGTTAGTAGAAAAAAATGTAAGCACAGCTGCATGGAGTTTGTAGGAGATCTAGGGTCCCCAGCTGGCACTAAGAGTAATTTTTCCTTTTGTATCCATTTTTTCCTCCATCTAATCTTTTGTTCCATGTTCCTCTTATATAGACGAAATCATCAAGACCAGGTACAGTTCCAAGCTGTATAAATTCTTAAGATTGAAAAATCTGAAAACTGAAATTAAGGGCAAGTTTATTTCTCCTTTCACAGCCTTTTTGATTAGCTGAAGAAGAGAATAAATTTTTATTTATTGAAGGTTGTGTTTTAAGTATCACCTAGGACCAGAATAAGATACTTGGATATCCTTGGGTTTGCTGCTAACTATGTTATTAGATGTGTCTTTTTTATGGACATTAGTTTCTTTAGCTGTAAAATGAGGATACCTAAAATCCTTACCTAAAAAGGATTTTTTTGAGGACTAAATAAATTATGTGAAGAATCTAGATCACTGCTTGTTACGTAATCAGTGCTGAAAAAAAGAAAGAAATTATTATGGTTCTCACTTTGCTCTTCTATAAAATAAGGGGACTTTACCAGTGCCATTCCAAGTATGGATTGGGAACCAGTAATGACCAATGAACTAACTCATCTATAATGATATAAGTACAGAAATTGAGAGTGTATGTTATAAATTTTACATAATTTGCTAGAGTAATTTTATGTCTATTGAACCTAATAATTAAAAATGGAAACATGTATTCTTATACATTTTGCTTTTTTATTATTTTATTTTTTAGTGATTCATTTTTATTATGTTTTACAAAATTAGTGGCACATTGAAAAGAAAAGCCAGGCACAGAGGTAGTTTGAATACCACTGGACTAGATAACCTCTGAGATAATCTTTCTAGCTCTAAATTTCTATAATTCTGGTTAAACTATACAACTTTTTTCAGAGCACTGTGATGTACTCACAATAGATACAGATGTTTTTAGAACATTGCATTTAGTGAAAATAGTTCCACTAAATTAAAATTTCAAACATGTATGCCTTAATATTTGTTCACATTGTCACCTGGATTAAAAAAGATGTTACAGGTGCCTGAGGAAAAGAGAAATGTGTCTGGACTGTTGACAAATTAAACTTGCAATTTGTTCTTTAAAATCTAATCTGTTTGGATTCAAAGATCTGTTTTTAATGAAAAGCTGTGGGAAATTACAAAGTGAATGGCGACATGTGCTGTCACTTTGTGTCACCCATTGCTTTTGTTAGATTGGAAAGGAAATCATTCACTTCTCAAAAACACCACTTATAATTTAAATATCCTGCTCTGGGTGGTTAAGTTAATTTGGAAATTAGGTTGCAGAGGGAATTAAGGTTGCTAATCAGCTGCCTTTGAGACAGGGAGATTTTTCATAGAGCATCTGATGGGCCCAGTGTATCAATAACAACAGGGGTCCTTATAAGTGGAAGGAGGAGTTTGAAGAGTGAGAACCAGAGAGATGGCAGCATAACCATTTTGCCCTGACATTGCTGGCTTTGAAAAAGGAAGAGAGCCAGGGGCTAGGGAATGAGGAGCCTCTAGATACTGGAAAAAGTTCCCCCAGAATCTCCAGAAGAATGCAGCTCTGTTGACACCTTGGTTTTAGCTCAGTGAGGCCCATTTTGGACTTCTGACCTCTAGAAATGTAAGATAACAAATTTGTGTTGTTTTAAGCCACAAAGTTCATGGTAATATGTTGTAGTAGCCATGGAAAATGAATGCAGCGAGGCATTTGCCAGAGACATTGCTGTTGTTTCCTCTTTTTTGGTTTCATGTGGGGCCACCAGCCCAGCCAGGAGGAGATGTACCTCTCTGGGCTCAGTGATAATGCTCTCTTTCCAAAGTATTTGTTAATTGATATGTCACAGAACAGAGAGCTGCAAAAATGTACTAATCTCTCCCTTTCTCCCATCCCTCTACAGTCTACATATAAATTAAAAATTATGTTAAAAATTACTCATCGGATTTTCTTATATGAAGTCATCAAGAGAGATACGAACCATAAACTGACATGAGGGCACGGCATAATCCAGGTTTTGTGTGGTTGTAAGCTTATACAATTGGGGGGGGGGTGTTATTTAAAAGAAAAAATAGAAATTTAAGATGAAACTGAATATGTATTTAGAACAAGAATTAAGAGATTACTAACAAAAATGCTAATAAGTACCACTGATACTAAAAAAAACTAGAAAAATAGTATGTAACTTTTAATTAAATGGCTGACACATCTTTATAATGCTTTAATCTATATTTTGACTATGTGCTCTGTATTATTTCTTCATATGACTATGATTTTTGTCATTTCCTTTCTGTAAAGAGAATTGAAAGATCAAGCAGTCTGTCTTCTAGCATGGCTAATTAAAATTTGGTTGTTTTTTCATTTATTGATAGTTTAGAAAAGTTTCTTTCAGTGTCACAACTTGTAATTAACAATGCTATGCAAATTTTTAAGGTCGTTTCAAACCTCCATCATGTGTCTTTCATATATGAGCTTAAAGATTTAGAAGATTTTTCCGCAGTCCAGTTGCTGGCTCCATGCATTTCAAACTTTGCTTCTTCTCCACTACTTCTGTTCTTCCAGTAACAGGCAGGAGACGACCTTTTCATATCTCTGCAGAACCTCTCTCTTTGCAACTCTGTGTCCTGACAGCATGTGTGTAGGGAGTCAGCACAGCAGGTGGTAGCATATTTCTGGAAGCCATTCCTACACTAGGACAGCAGGACAGTTATCAATGACTTGACTATACAAGGACATGGCTGTGGACCACATAAGTATAGCCATTAAACCCAAACTATATGTATTCCCAACTCAACTTTCCTTAGCAGGACGTTCAATGCCTCCTCACACTTCATCACCACCCAACATGAGAGGGAGCCTAATGGAGCTTAAGTAAGAATGGAAAGAGACAGTGGTCTTAAGTGATTGAATTAAAAATATCTTACTTTCTCAAATTTTACTAGAACATATGATTTGTAAACACACTGCTAGTGCTCTCCTGGGGCCTTGGTAGGAGCCCTTGCAAGGGAGGGATCCTGAAGCTTTATTGGCTTCTCAGTAAAAACATCTCTGATAAGACATAGTTCCATACACTGGCTGGATTCTGTAATTCTTTTGTTTTTGACGTTTTCCAACCCATGATTCTGAAATTCCAAATGCAGAAGTAACTGAGTAACATGGTCCATATCCCATGGTTAAAATATTTACTCCCATAGGCTACTTTGTTGACCTTGAAAGACCCAGCTTTACACTAGCATAAAGTTTTTAGACCTGTTTCTATTTGAAGCTTTCTTATGTGCTTTCTGTGGATTCAACTAAGGTATCCTTAAAGCATGTGTCTCCCTTTGCTTTTTGGGTTTTGTTTTTCATTCATTTTTATTGTAGCTATGGTTTGATTTAAAATTGGCCATTTTGCAAATTCCTACTCATTTGTCATTTGACTAAAGTTAATAAGCATTAGAACTTATTAAAATATGAAGGAAAATAAGGGAATCATGTTACCTGGAATGGAAAAAAATGATGTACCAAGATTTCTAATGAAAGCAGAAGGAATAGATCAGAGCCTTCATTTAGCCATGGGTCGGAAGTTTCACAGAACTAGTGACTTACTTAGCTGGGTGAACGTCAGAAGTAGCTCTTGCTTTTCACTGCTAAGGAAGATGAGGCCCAGAGAGAGAAACTTTCCATCATTTCTGAATAGAAAATTCCCCTCTGGATTGATAGAGCTTTTTCATTATTTCTAAATGTTTCTATATTTATCTGTTGATAGTATGTGTAAGCAAATAACTAATTTACTGGGATTTTTAATCCTAGGTGATAGAATTTCCCAAGTTTGATGGTGTCACTTAGAGTAAGTATTTGATGTTTTTTTGTTTTCATTGGTGGAAGGGTGATGTGGGGCATGGAACATTTGTCAATCTCAGGGTATGATTTTTGGAAACCTGTAGATGAGAGCAAGATGTGGCATTAATCACTTAGAAATACCTTTTCCAGACTGTAGTGTACCTTCAGTACAAAACAGATTGGATCTTTTCATGTCAAGTATGCACCTGTCCTCCCCTAGTTTGCTTAGGTTAAAGTGGTGTGTTCTGAAATACACTCTGTGAGATGCCTGTTTTAAATATGTATTTGATGCCACTTTGAGTTGAGAACTTGCCCTTGGCAAACTTCTGAGGGAACAGCTCCAGTTTAGAATTCTCTCCATCTCAATCTCAGATTACACAGGGTGGTATTGAGGACCTCCATAGCACACTCCGCTTCTCCTCACATTTAATATTCACTCAGTGATGGCTGACTACTTGCTCCTTCCTGAGTAGGCCTCGCTAATTATTTTCTCTGTGCTTTTACACAACTATTCTATTTGGTATATAATACTTGTTAAAGAAAAATTTGTTTGGTCAAGGCGAGAGTCTTTATCATACCCTTTGTCCTTCCCACAACCCTTTCCAAAATCCTTCCTTTTCCACAGTTTACTTAAGTTCTATCTTCTTCTTGCAGTCATTCTTAGTTTTCCCTGTTGGAATCAATCAGTAAATACGCCTCTCTTCCTCCCTCCCTCTTCTTCTCTTCCCTATGCTTGCAGAACCATTCTTATTTCATCCTGCCATGTTTTATTCTGTTTCTCTTGACTAGCCTATAAGTTACATGATGGAAGGAATGGTTTCCTGTGGGGTTTTTTGGCCTTATCCTTACTGCTTTGTATAAATAAAAGATGTTCAAATTTTTTGTTTGTTGTTATTCAACAAATATTTATCAAGGACCTACTATTTGGCAGGTACTACTCTAAACATTTGAGACATAGCAATGAACCAAACAGACAAAAATTTCTGCCCTAATGAAACATATTAATTGAATTGGATTATACATTAATTGTATTATACTCATATTTTATTCTTTTTTTTTTCTGTTTTTCACACACACACACAGTATTTTATTTTTACAAGAAATAAACTGACACCAAGCATTGTAAATGGATGACCACAACAAAAGCAACAATGATTGCAATTACCAAACACAAAACACACTCATACTATGTCATAATATTGACATTCAGTCCAGTAATCCTCCACTGTAACAGGTCCTTTACTTTGCAGTGAAAATTGATTTGTATCATATTTTATTCATAAATCTATGGTTTTCTCCTTGATTTGTAAAAAGTTAGTCTTGTTCTGTATTCTTTGATACCTCCTCACATTAATGTTGATCCTTGGCAAATAGCATTAGTAGGTATAATCCTGTAAGGTTCATTTTTACTGTTTTGGCAAAAAATTTTTATAGAATCCTTTAAAATTATTCCAAAAATTAAGTCAGACAGTGGTTTAGTTGACAGATCTGTAGGATTGCATACCACTTATTTACTTATGGAGTTTAATACTTTCTTGGACAGGTCTTGCCTAACCACCATTTTCCTACCCAATTTTTGCAACTCTGCCCTCTTCAACCTCTTATTCTGTGTTATTTTTCCAAATTACACATATCCTTCTCTGTATTCTGTCATTGGGCTACATGTTTGTTGTCTGTCTCCCTCAGTAGAGTGTAAGCTTTATGTGGGCAGGAGCTTTGGCTTGGGCATGGCTGCATCCCCAGTGGCCATTATAATGTCGAGCAAAAAAAGATGTGCTCAATCAATTTTCTTTTAATGATTGAAAAATGAGTGAATAAACCTTGATTTCTGGGGAAGTTATATAACCTTTGGTATAGACAATCTCCCTTGTGAAAGTAATTTTGGAAACTTGCCCCTTATGAAAAACTATGTCAATGCTAGCCAAACATTTCAACTGACTAGGGCCCTCTTTCAGGTATAGGTCCTATTCTTAATTTATTAAGTCACGTGATTGGTTCCTATCTTTCTAATTCTGCTTTACATTTTTTCATTAATTGGATTAATTAGGAAATATAATAAATACCTTCACATTTATAATTTTATGAAATGACAGTCATCCTACCAATGATGAAAATTGTTTGACTTACATTCTTATTTGATATTCCAGTGTAATTAGGATTTGACCAATAAAATCATTAGTCTGAAGACTTGAAATTTATGGAAGTGTTTTTTCTGTGGCAAGTTATACAGGTTACAAGCTATTGATACTTTTTGAAGACAGTTTAGGTGTGGTAATAATATATGTGTAAATGTCTGAGCTGTTTTACCCTGACTTATAACCATACTTAATTTTATAATTCCTACTTAATTATGGATTTTATATTTTAAGAAGTCACTTATTATTTACCCTGCTTCCTATAAATCCTAAACTGGATAATTTATCTAAACTGTAGAATGAGCATTATGTATAAAATTTGCCTTTTTCTTATCATCAGCATTTCTTCATTTCTTCACCAACTTAGTTTCTTTCAAGTAGATTATTGCCAGAGTTATACAGAACCTAGAATGGTAGAGAATGGGATTTAATTGTTCATGAAAAAATAATCAATACACAGATCTTATAGGATGGATTTGTTACTAATGCTGTTTATGTGTAAATGTTAGTTTCTCCTGAATTGAAAATTTAAGGAGTAAGGTAGGAAATAAACATTGAGTCTATTAGGAATCATGCTGTTTGTGTGGTTATAGTCATTGTTATTGTTGTATGAATAGGTACCTAGAATTCTTCTACTTCTAAATAATAACCACTATAAGAATATTTTCCTCCCATAGAGTTTCACTCAATAAACAGAAAAAATGTATTTCTTAAGTTGAAACTATTTTCAACTAGGATAAAAGAAGCATTTTTGGTGATATATGTAATGGTTAAAAATAATTTATTTTGCCTTTATACCTTCCTCCATTCCAGTTGTTTTCAAAATATCTTATCCTGAGATTCTAGTTATTCTTGGAATCTTTCCTAAAACTTTCATAATCTTCTTACCATTGAGAAGGGGGACAAAAATGCAAATAGACCAAACAGTTAACCTCATAGATGCTGCCATCACTAAGCCATGATTAGGGATCTGTAACAACACTTATGTGAATTTTATTTTATTTTATTTTTCTTTCCTGCTTTTTTGAGAGATAATTGAAAATAACATTGTATAAATTTAAGGTATACAAAATGTTGACTTATATGCCTACATGTTGCAAAATGATTAGCACCATGGTGTTAGCTAGCAACTCCATTATGTCGCATAATTACCATTTCTTGTTTTGTGGTGAGAACATTTAAGATTTACTCTGTTAGAAACTTTCAATTATATAATACAGTGTTATTAATTATAATCACCACCCTATACATTTGATCCCCAGAATTTATTCATCTTAGAGCTGGAAGTTTGTATACTCTTTGACCAACATCTCCCCATATCCTCTACCCCACTCCCAGCCCCTGGTAACCACATTTTAGACTCTTTTTCTATGAGTTTGGCTTCTTTAGATTTCACATATAAGTGATTTCATATAACATTTGTCTTTCCCTGTCTGACTTATTTAGCATAATGCCCTCAAGGTCCATATATTTTGTCACAAATGGCAGAATTTCCCTCTTTCTCATGGTTGTTTTATATGTATCCTATGTGTGTATATATATATGCACATATATGCATATATGTGTATATTTATGTATCTTTATATGTATTTTTATATATATTTTTTCCTTTATCCATGAAACATTTAGATTGTTTCCATATCTCGACTATTGTGATTAATGCTTCATTGAACATAAGAGGGTAGATATCTCTTCAAATTTCTGTTTTCATTTTCTTTGGCTATATAGCCATAAGTGAGATTGCTAGATCATATGGTAATTCTAGTTTTTAATATTTTGCGGAGGCTCCATGCTGTTCTCCACAGTGGCTGCACTAATTTATATTCCTACCAACAGTGCACAAGGTCTCCCTTTTCTCCTCATCCTCCACAACATTCATTATAACACATCTTTTTGACAAGAAAGATCTGCTGATAACCTTATGAGGGTTCTCTTGTACATAACAAGTTGTTTTTCTTTTACTGCTTTTAAGGTTCTCTCCTTGTCTTTAACTTTTGACATTTTAATTATACTGTGTCTTGGTATGGTTTCTTTGGATTCTTCTTTTTGAAACTCTCTGGGCTTCTTGGTTCTGGATGTGTTTCTTCCCTGGTTAGTTTTCAGCCATTATTTTTAAAATAAGCTTTCTGTCCCTTTTTCTCTCTCATCTCCTTCTGGGATCTCTGTAATGAATATATTGATCCACTTTATGATGTACTCTTAAGTCCCTTAGCTATCCTCACTCTTTTTCATTCTTTTTTTCCTTTTGCACCTGTGATTGGATGAATTCCACTGCCTTGTCTTCAAATTTGCTGATCCTTTCTTCCACTTGATCTAATCTGCTGTTGAACCCCTGGTTTAATTTTTCAATTCATTTATTGTATTCTTCAGCTCTGTGACTTCTGTTTGGAACTGTCTTATCTTTTCTGTCTTTCTGTTGATATTCTCAATTTGTTCATGCATTGTTATCCTGACCTCTGTAAGCATCTTTTTTTTTTTTTTTTTTGGTGGTACATGGGCCTCTCACTGTTGTGGCCTCTCCCGTTGCGGAGCACAGGTTCCGGACACGCAGGCCCAGCAGCCATGGATCACGGGCCCAGCCGCTCTGCGGCATGTGGGATCTTCCGGGACTGGGACACAAACCCGTGTCCCCTGCATCGGCAGGCGGACTCTCAACCACTGTGCCACCAGGGAAGCCTTGTAAGCATCTTTATGACTTATTCTTGAACTATTTATCAGGTAAATCACTTATCTCTGTTTCATTAAGATCTGTGTTTGGAGTTTTGTCTTGTTCTTTTGCTTATAACATATGCCTCTGTTTCTTCATTTTCCTTGACTCTCTGTGTTTTTTTTCTGAATGCTAGATAAAACAGGTTCTTCTCTCTGTCTTGACCTAGTGGTTTTGTATAGGAGATGGACCTTGTCAGTCAGCCTAGCCTGTGCTCCTGGTTGTTTCTCAAACCTTTTGGATCATCTAAGCTGGTATTTTGTTCTTAGTGGATCTCAGTAGTTGAGAGTGTGCCAAGAACCACTGGTGTCTCAAAAGGGAGGATTACACTCAGCACCAAGATGCAGGCTGGTTGGAAGCTGGCTTTCAGGTAGCACCTGGGAAAGTATGTAGTTAGGCCACTTCTAAGGAGAAAATGGGAGATCGGCATTTTTGTCTGTTCCCTCTGAGTGGGGCCTGGGTGTATATATATGGGGAGGAGGGTACTCCTGAGCCCATTAAGAATCTCTTTATTTGCTACAGTCCTGTGGAACTCCTGAATGCAAGCCCTGTTGGCAGAGCCAGGTGACCCAGTGGCCTGTTTCTCAGGTGGCAACCGCAATAGCTGGGGTGCCAGATGTGTGTACAAGCTTTTCCCAGGGAGATACTGGTGACTTGGAGTGGGCTAGTGGGTGCCTTCCAGATTCCCTTGTTTCTAGTCATTCCTAGATGCATGCTAAATTAGAAACCTCACCCTCAGGCAGCAGCTTTTAAAGTAACTGCAATGAATTTTAGGAAGCAGCAGGTAACAGCTTGGGAAATAGACATAGTATGGATGGCCTGGTTCACAGTTTCCTTTGCCCATGAAAAACATGCCAAGCTGTTGTTGGGTCCTTCAAATCTTTTGAGGCTTTCGTAGGCTTCCTATCTCAGTCATCTCTAGTTCCAGCATGACATCTCAGTTTTATCTCAATTGCCAAGAGTTCTCAGTAATACCTGCCCTGGGCATTGTGATGAAAAGGATTGTGAAGTGCTCAAAAATTTTGTTTTAATGAATAAATGGTTTAAAAGCATGGCTCAGAATTCTGGATACCACAACTTACAATAAGGAGGACTTACTTCATTTCTACTACTATATCTTAAGCTTGTGAAAGGCCTAGAACTAACAGCTTTTGTTTTGCCCACCACATACAACAAAATGCCTTGCAGGGAATAGGCAATCAATATCAACTGAATTCACTGAATGGGTGAAAATTTTATCTGATGCATATTAATTCCAGCATTTCACCCAGAGTCCTTATTGATATATGATCTTTATTAATATAAATTATGACTATTTTTAGAAACAGAGGTCTCTGCCAACACTGTTTGGAAGTTATGCTAATGCAGAGGTAGTGATTTCGTCAAAAAAAACCCCAAAAAACAGCCTGTGTTATGATACAATTCTGGCTGTGTTTCTTGGTGGTATGCTAACATTCTTCAGAGTTGAAAAATGTAAACATATGTTATCAATTAGTGGGCTCATGAGGAAAAATTGGAATTACCTCATCTTGTTTACAACTAGGCTTCATGGAAGTTTGAGATTCCACAGTTTAGTAAGGCATATTGTCTGAATGCTCTCAAGTTATCTACCAAGGATTTACTCTTCTCCTCAGAGCAAAAATATATGTTTCTAATATATGCATAATTTAAAAATCCCTGTGGTGCTTGTTTCATTTTTTTTTTAAAAACATCTTTATTGGGGTATAATTGTTTTACAATGGTGTGTTAGTTTCTGCTTTATAACAAAGTGAATCAGTTATACATATGTTCCCATATGTCTTCCCTCTTGCGTCTCCCTCCCTCCCACTCTCCCTATCCCACCCCTCCAGGCTGTCACAAAGCACGGAGCTAATATCCCTGTGCCTTGTGGCTGCTTCCCCCTAGCTATCTACATTACCACGTTTGTTAGTGTGTATATGCCCATGACTCTCTCTCACCCTGTCAAAGCTCACCCTGCCCCCTCCCCATATCCTCAAGTCCGTTATCCAGTAGGTCTGCGTCTTTATTCCTGTCTTACCCCTAGGTTCTTCATGACATTTTTTTTTCCCTTCAATTCCATATATATGTGTTAGCATACGGTATTTGTCTTTTTCTTTCTGACTTACTTCACTCTGTATGACAGACTCTAGGTCTATCCATCTCATTACAAATAGCTCAATTTCATTTCTTTTTAAGGCTGAGTAATATTCCATTGTATATATGTGCCACATCTTCTTTATCCATTCATCCGATGATGGGCGCTTAGGTTGTTTCCATCTCCGGGCTATTGTAAATAGAGCTGCAATGAACATTTTGGTACATGACTCTTTTTGAATTTTGGTTTTCTCAGGGTATATGCCCAGTAGTGGGATTGCTGGGTCATATGGTAATTCTATTTGTAGTTTATTCAGGAACCTCCATACTGTTCTCCATAGTGGCTGAACCAATTCACATTCCCACCAGCAGTGCAAGAGTGTTCCCTTTTCTCCACACCCTCTCCAGCATTTATTGTTTCTAGATTATTTGATGATGGCCATTCTGACTGGTGTGAGATGATATCTCATTGTAGTTTTGATTTGCATTTCTCTAATGATTAATGATGTTGAGCATTCTTTCATGTGTTTGTTGGCATTCTGTATATTTTCTTTGGAGAAATGTTTATTTAGGTCTTCTGCCCATTTTTGGATTGGGTTGTTTGTTTGTTTTTTTATTGAACTGCATGAGCTGCTTGTAAATTTTGGAGATTAATCCTTTGTCAGTTGCTTCATTTGCAAGTATTTTCTCCCATTCTGAGGGTTGTCTTTTGGTGTTGATTATGGCTTCCTTTGCTGTGCAAAAGCTTTGAAGTTTCATTAGGTCCCATTTGTTTATTTTTGTTTTTATTTCCATTACTCTAGGAGGTGGGTCAGAAAGGATCTTGCTGTGATTTATGTCATAGAGTGTTCTGCCTATGTTTTCCTCTAAGAGTTTGATAGTTTCTGGCCTTATATTTAGGTCTTTAATCCATTTTGACCTTATTTTTGTGTAAGGTGTTAGGGAGTGATCTAATCTCATACTTTTACATGTACCTGTCCAGTTTTCCCAGCACCATTTATTGAAGAGGCTGTCCATTCTCCACTGTACATTCCTGCCTCCTTTATCAAAGATAAGGTGTCCATATGTGCGTGGGTTTATCTCTGGGCTTTCTATCCTGTTCCATTGATCTATCTTTCTGTTTTTGTGCCAGTACCATACTGTCTTGATTACTGTAGCTTTGTAGTATAGTCTGAAGTCAGGGAGCCTGATTCCTCCAGCTCCTTTTTTCGTTCTCAAGATTGCTTTGGCTATTCGGGGTCTTTTGTTTTTCCATACAAATTGCGAAATTTTTTGTTCTCGTTCTATGAAAAATGCCAGTGGTAGTTTGATAGGGATTGCATTGAATCTGTAGATTGCTTTGGGTAGTAGAGTCATTTTCACAATGTTGATTCTTCCCATCCAAGAACATGGTATATCTCTCCATCTATTTGTATCATCTTTAATTTCTTTCATCAGTGTCTTATAATTTTCTGCATACAGGCCTTTCATCTCCTTAGGTAGGTTTATTCCTAGATATCTTATTCTTTTTGTTGCAATGGTAAATGGGAGTGTTTTCTTGATTTCACTTTCAGATTTTTCATCATTAGTATATAGGAATGCCAGAGATTTCTGTGCATTAATTTTGTATCCTGCTACTTTACCAAATTCATTGATTAGCTCTAGTAGTTTTCTGGTAGCATCTTTAGGATACTCTATGTATAGTATCATGTCATCCGCAAACAGTGACAGCTTTACTTCTTCTTTTCCGATTTGGATTCCTTTTACTTCCTTTTCTTCTCTGATTGCTGTGGCTAAAACTTCCAAAACTCTGTTGAATAAGAGTGGTGAGAGTGGGCAACCTTGTCTTGTTCCTGATCTTAGTGGAAATGGTTTCAGTTTTTCACCATTGAGGATGATGTTTGCTGTGGGCTTGTCATATATGGCCTTTATTATGTTGAGGAAAGTTCCCTGGATGCCTATTTTCTGCAGGGTTTTTATCATAAATGGGTGTTGAATTTTGTCAAAAGCTTTCTCTGCATCTAATGAGATGATCATATGGTTTTTCTCCTTCAATTTGTTAATATGGTGTATCACATTGATAGATTTGCGTATATTGAAGAATCCTTGCATTCCTGGAATAAACCCCACTTGCTCATGGTGTATGATCCTTTTAATGTGCTGTTGGATTCTGTTTGCTAGTATTTTGTTGAGGATTTTTGCATCTATATTCATCAGTGATACTGGCCTGTAGTTTTCTTTCTTTGTGACATCCTTGTCTGGTTTTGGTATCAAGGTGATGGTGGGCTTGTAGAAGAATTTGGGAGTGTTCCTCCCTCTGCTATATTTTGAAAGAGTTCGGGAAGGATAGGTGTTAGCTCTTCTCTAAATATTTGATAGAATTCACCTGTGAAGCCATCTGGTCCTGGGCTTTTGTTTGTTGGAAGATTTTTAATCACAGTTTCAATTTCAGTGCTTGTGATTGGTCTGTTCATATTTTCTATTTCTTCCTGATTCAGTCTTGGCAGGTTGTGCATTTCTAAGAATTTGTCCATTTCTTCCAGATTGTCCATTTTATTGGCATAGAGTTGCTTGTAGTAATCTCTCATGATTTTTTTTATTTCTGCAGTGTCAGTTGTTACTTCTCCTTTCTCATTTCTTTTTTTTTTTTTTCTCTTTTGTGTCTATTTTATTTCACTCAATAGAATGTTTCTGAGATTTTTTCCATGTTATTGCTAAGCTGTATTTCATTGTATAAACGTATAAGAGTTTGTTTACGCATTCTCCTGTTGAGGGACATTTGGGTTGTTTCCAATTTGGAGATCTTATTAATAAAGCTTCCATGAACATTCACATGCACATCTTTTTTGGGACAAATAGGATAGATGTTTTCATTTCTCCCAAGGGAAATACCTAGGAGTAGAAATGACACATCCCAGGGTAGGTGAAGATTCAAACTTTTTAAGAAACTGCCAAAACTTTCTCCAGGACGACTACACCATTTTCTACGCCCACAAGCAAAATATGAAAGTTCCTGTTGCCTTACATCCTTACCAACATCTGGTGTAGCCTTTGTAATTTTAGCTACATCAGTAGGTTTGAAATGGTTTCTCACTGTGATATAAATTTGCATTTTCCCAATAACTAATGATGCTGAACCTCTTTCCATGTCCTTAATACCATTTAAATTGGGTTGCTTGTCTTTCATTGTTTTTTTTTTTTTTTTTAACATCTTTATTGGGGTATAATTGCTTCACAATAGTGTGTCAGTTTCTGATCTATAACAAAGTGAATCAGCCATACATATACATGTGCTCCCATGTGTCTTCCCTCTTGCGTCTCCCTCCCTCCCACTCTCCCCCTCCCACCCTTCCAGGCTGTCCCAAAGCCCCGAGCTAATATCCCTGTGCCTTGCGGCTGCTTCCCCCTAGCTATCTACCTTACTACGTTTGTTAGTGTGTATATGTCCATGACTCTTTCTCGCCCTGTCAAAACTCACCCTTCCCCCTCCCCATATCCTCAAGTCCGTTCTCCAGTAGGTCTGCGCCTCTATTCCTGTCTTATCCCTAGGTTCTTCATGACATTTTTTCCCCTTAAATTCCATATATATGTGTTAGCATACGGTACTTGTCTTTGTCTTTCTGACTTACTTCACTCTGTATGACAGACTCTAGGTCTATCCATCTCATTACAAATAGCTCAATTTCATTTCTTTTTAAGGCTGAGTAATATTCCATTGTGTATATGTGAAAAATATGGAACGCTTCACGAATTTGCGTGTCATACTTGCGCAGGGGCCATGCTAATCTTCTCTGTATCGTTCCAATTTTAGTATATGTGCTGCCGAAGCGAGCACTCTCATTTCTAATTCTATTGATTTGAGTCTTCTCCCTTTTTTTCTTGATGAGTCTGGCTAGTGGTTTATCTATTTTGTTTATCTTCTCAAAGAACCAGCTTTTAGTTTTATTGATCTTTGCTATCGTTTCCTTCATTTCTTTTTTCATTTATTTTTGATCTGATTTTTATGATTTCTTTCCTTCTGCTAGCTTTGGGGGGTTTTTGTCCTTCTTTCTCTAATTGCTTGAGGTGCAAGGTTAGGTTGTTTATTCGAGATGTTTCCTGCTTCTTAAGGTGGGCTTGTATTGCTATAAACTTCCCCCTTAGAACTGCTTTTGCTGCATCGTATAGGTTTTGGGTCGTTGTGTCTCCATTGTCATTTGTTTCTAGGTATTTTTTAATTTCCTCTTTGATTTCTTCAGTGATCACTTCATTATTAAGTAGTGTATTGCTTAGCCTCCATGTGTTTGTATTTTTTACAGATCTTTTCCTGTAATTGATATCTAGTCTCATGGTGTTGTGGTCAGAAAAGATACTTGATACAATTTCAGTTTTCTTAAATTTACCAAGGCTTTATTTGTGACCCAAGATATGATCTATCCTGGAGAATGTTCCATGAGCACTTGAGAAAAATGTGTATTCTGTTGTTTTTGGATGGAGTGTCCTATAAATATCAATTAAGTCCATCTTGTTTAATGTATCATTTAAAGCTTGTGTTTCCTTATTTATTTTCATTTTGGATGATCTGTCCATGGGTGAAAGTGGGGTGTTAAAGTCCCCTACTATGAATGTGTTACTGTCGATCTCCCCTTTTATGGCTGTTAGTATTTGCCTTATGTATTGAGGTACTCCTATGTTGGGTGCATACATATTTACAATTGTTATATCTTCTTCTTGGATCGATCCCTTGATCATTATGTAGTGTCCTTCTTTGTCCCTTTTAATAGTCCTTATTTTAAAGTCTATTTTGTCTGATATGAGAATTGCTACTCCAGCTTTCTTTTGGTTTCCATTTGCATGGAATATCTTTTTCCATCCCCTTACTTTCCGTCTGTATGTGGCTCTAGGTCTGAAGTGGGTCTCTTGTAGACAGCATATATAAGGGTCTTGTTTTTGTATCCATTCAGCCAATCTGTGTCTTTTGGTGGGAGCATTTAGTCGATTTACATTTAAGGTAATTATCGATATGTATGTTCCTATTCCCATTTTCTATATTGCTTTGGGTTCGTTATTATAGGTCGTTTCCTTCTCTTGTGTTTCTTGTCTAGAGAAGTTCCTTTAGCATTTGTTGTAAAGCTGGTTTTGTGGTGCTGAACTCTCTCAGCTTTTGCTTGTCTGTAAAGGTTTTAATTTCTCCATCATATCTGAACGAGATCCTTGCTGGGTAGAGTAGTCTAGGTTGCAGGTTTTTCTCCTTCATCACTTTCAGTATGTCCTGCCACTCCCTTCTGGCTTGTAGGGTTTCTGCTGACAGATCAGCTGTTAACCTTATGGGGATTCCCTTGTGTGTTATTTGTTGTTTTTTCCCTTGCTGCTTTTAATATGCTTTCATTGTATTTAATTTTTGACAGTTTGATTAATACGTGTCTTGGCGTATTTCTCGTTGTATTTATCCTGTATGGGACTCTCTGTGCTTCCTGGACTTGATTAACTATTTCCTTTCCCATATTAGGGAAGTTTTCAACTATAATCTCTTCAAATATTTTTCTCAGTCCCTTTTCTTTTTCTCTTCTTCTTCTGGAACCCCTATAATTCGAATGTTGGTGCATTTAATGTTGTCCCAGAGGTCTCTGAGAGTGTCCTCAGTTCTTTCATTCTTTTTTCTTTATTCTGCTCTGCAGTAGTTATTTCCACTACTTTATCTTCCAGGTCACTTATCCGTTCTTCTGCCTCAGTTATTCTGCTATTGATCCTATCTAGAGTACTTTTAATTTCATTTATTGCATTGTTCATCGTTGCTTGTTTCATCTTTATTTCTTCTAGGTCCTTGTTAACTGTTTCTTGCATTTTGTCCATTCTACTTCCAAGATTTCTGATCATCCTTACTATCATTATTCTGAATTCTTTTTCAGGTAGATTGCCTATTTCCTCTTCATTTGTTAGGTCTGGTGGGTTTTTATCTTGCTCCTTCATCTGCTGTGTGTTTTTCTGTCTTCTCATTTTGCTTATCTTACTGTTTTGGGGTCTCCTTTTTGCAGGCTGCACGTTCGTAGTTCCCGTTGTTTTTGATGTCTGTCTCCAGTGGCTAAGGTTGTTTCAGTGGGTTGTGTAGGCTTCCTGGTGGAGGGGACTAGTGCCTGTGTTGTGCTGGATGAGGCTGGATCTTGTCTCTCTAGTGGGCAGGTTCACGTCTGGTGGTGTGTTTTAGTGTGTCTGTGGCCTTATTATGATTTTAGGCAGCCTCTCTGCTAATGGGTGGGGTTGTGTTCCTGTTTTGCTAGTTGTCTGGCATAGGTTGTCCAGCACTGTGGCTTGCTGGTCGTTGAGTGAAGCTGGGTGCTGGTGTTAAGATGGAGGTCTCTGGGAGATTTCTACCATTTAATATTATGTGGAGCTGGGAGGTCTCTTGTTGACCAGTGTCCTGAAGTTGGCTCTCCTACCTCAGAGGCAGAGCCCTGACTCCTGGGCTGGAGCACCAAGAGCCTTTCATCCACACGGCTCAGAATAAAAGGGAGAAAAAGTAGAGAGAATTAGTAGCAGTATGAGGAAAGAAAGAAGGAAAGGAGGAAAGGAAGGAAGGAAGAAAGAAGCAAAGAAGGAAAGAAATGAGGGAGGGAGGAAGGGAGGAAGGAAGGAAGGAAGGAAGGAGGGAAAGAAGGCAAAAAGACAGAAAGAAGATACAGTAAAAATAAAATAAAGTATAATATAGTTATTGAATTAAAAAATATTTAGAAAAAAAAAAAGGGACGGGTAGAACCTTAGGACAAATGTTGGAAGCAAAGCTCTACAGAGAAAATCTTACACAGAAGCATACACATACACGTTCACAAAAAGAGGTAAAGGGGGAAAAATCATAAATCTTGCTCTCAGAGACCACCTCCTCAATTTGGGGTGATTCGTTGTCTAAAGGAGGGAAGGAAGGAAGGAAAGAAAGAACGAAGGTAAAGTATAATAAAGTTATTACAATTAAAATTACTTATTAAGAAAAAAAAAATTTTTTTAAAAACCATGGACGGATAGAGCCCTAGGACAAATGGTGGAAGCAAGAGTATACAGACAAGATCTCACACAGAAGCATACACGTACACATTCACAAAAAGAGGAAAAGGGAAAAAAATCATAGATCTCGCTCCTAAATTCCACCTCTTCAATTTGGGATCATTCCTTGTCTATTCAGGTATTCCACAGATGCAGGGTATATCAAGTTGATTGTGGAGCTTTAATCCGCTGCTTCTGTGGCTGCTGGGAGAGATTTCCCTTTCTCTTCTTTGTTCTCACAGCTCACAGGAGCTCAGCTTTGGATTTGGCCCTGCTTCTGCGTGTAGGTCGCTGGAGGGCGTCTGTTTTTTGCTCAGACAGGACGGGGTTAAAGGAGCCGCTGATTCGGGGCCTCCGGCTCACTCAGGCCGGGGGTTGGGGGATGGGGGAAGGAGGGGCACTGCGTGCGGGGCGGGCCTGCGGTGGCAGAGGCGGCATGACGTTGCGGCAGAGGCCGGCGTGACGTTGCACCAGCCTGAGACCCGCCGTGTGTACTCCGGGGAAGTTTGTCCCTGGATCCCGGGAACCTGGCAGTGGCGGGCTGCACAGGCTCCGCGGAAGAGGGGCGTGGAGAGTGACCCACGCTCGCACACAGGCCCCTTGGTGGCGGCAGCAGCAGCCTTAGCGTCTCCCGCCCGTCTCTGGGGTCCGCGGTTTTAGCCACGGCTCACGCCCGTCTCTGGGTTTCGTGCTTTTAGCCGTGGCTCGCGCCCGTCTCTGGGGTTCGTGCTTTTAGCCGCGGCTCGCTCCCGTCTCTGTAGTTCCTTTAAGCAGCACTCTTAAACCCCTCTCCTCGCGCACCAGGAAACAAAGAGGGAAGAAAAAGTCTCTTGCCTCTTTGGCAGGTGCAGGCTTTTCCCCGAACTCCCTCCCGGCTAGTCCTGGTGTACTAACCCCTTCAGGCTATGTTCAATCCGCCAACCCCAGTCCTCTCCCTGCGCTCCGTCCAAAACCGAAACCCGAGCCTCAGCTCGCAGCCCCGCCTGCCCCGGCGGGTGAGCAGACAAGCCTCTCGGGTTGGTGAGTGCCGGTCGGCACCGATCGTCTGTGCAGGAATCTCCCCGCTTTGCCCTCCGCACCCATCGCTGTGCACTACTCTGCGGTCCTGAAGCTCCCCCCTCTGCCTCCCGCAGTCTCCGCCTGCGGAGGGGCTTCCTAGTGTGTGGAAACTTTTCCTCCTTCACAGCTCCCTCCCACTGGTGCAGGTGCCGTCCTTATTCTTTTGTCTCTGTTTTTTCTTTTTTTCTTTTGCCCTACCCAGGTACATGGGGAGTTTCTTGCCTTTTGGGAGGTCTGAGGTCTTCTGCCAGCCTTCAGTAGGTGTTCTGTAGGAGTTGTTCCACGTGTAGATGTATTTCTGGTGTATCAGTGGGGAGGAAGGCGATCTCTGCGTCTTACTCTTCCACCATCTTCAAGGTCCCCCCTCTGTTTCATTTTTGAACTGAATATTTAACAAAATTTCTAGAGTTACTCTTTTATAAACTTACACATTTTTTTTTAATGATCATTATATCAGGAATTTTTGACAACTACACATGTCATTCTGGACTTCTTTGTAGCCCTGTCTCAAGTTTAAGGTTTTTTTTCTAATTCATGATATTATAAACATCTACTTACATAAAACAAACTTAGAAGTTTACTTTTTCTTTGAAGAAGTATGAATTCTCCATCAAGACCCAAGAAAAATTTCCAGGAATTCTTTTCATCTTCTTTTACTGTCCCTCTCCTTTGTCTTCTTGTGACATTATTTTCTTCTGTCATTTTGGAAATTATGGGCTTGCACAGTTGAATATGAGCCATCACCTCTATACAAAATATCATTGACTCCACATGTCAATGACATGTAAAGCTGAATAAGCATTTGGAAAATATGAAAATATTTACAATACAGTTTGAATAACTGGAGACACACACCTCTTCTTTCTTTTACAAGAATGGTCTTATGTGGGTTGAAAGATAACTGACCAATACTCTCCTTTACCCACATAGACAGGGTTTACTTTTCTCCTTCCCACAGTTTGTTCTCAGCTCTGATTCCTTAGTCTAAGTGAGGTGACTGTATCCAGCAGGCATTTTATTAGGGCCTATGACTTGTTAGTTAGCTCATGTGATTTGAGAAAACTAGTTGCTAACAAACATAGTATGATGAACAGTGGGTCATAATGAGAACTAAAATTTATAGACCTAATTTTAGCACTCCCTTCTTCTTGCCATAGCTACATATAGGGGAGCATAAGCTTCAAATCAGAGACCTGGATACACTACCAGCCCAGCTGTTAACTTTCTATTTGATCTCAGACAAGTTACCACTTAGGTGATCTTTATCTCTGTTTCTTCATCCTATAAAATGATGATCATGGAGCCCCCTTCCCCACTCCCTTGTGGGGTTGCTGTATGGCCTGTGTGAGTAATGCATGTAATGTGCTTAATACAGTGATGACACATAAGTTGCTTCACTGAAATGTAAACTGTTATTATCATTACATTTTATCATTTATGATACTGATATATATGGTGAGCAGCAAGAAGGAAATCCTTACTGGTGAAAAATAAGAGGTTTTGGTATAGTATTCTTGTAGATATATGTAAATTTGCATGTGGTGTCAGTGTTGAGGTAACAAACAACTGATTTACAAGGTACTTTTGAATATTACCATCTGTTTTCGGTAAGGCACAGCACTGGGAGACTTAGAACACTTCTTGTTTGGAGAAGTTTTTGTAGAAGTATGATAAATCATTAATGGAATATTTGCACTATTTTGGGTAGATTCCTCATACACACACAATTTTCTATTTTTATTTGGATGTTTTACTTATTGAGAAAGGGAAAGAAATCAGTTCAGGTGAAAGATTTAGATAAAAATAAATACAAACAGAATTTTTTAAGATAAATTTATTTATTGGCTGTGGTGTTTTCATTGCTGTGCATGGGCTTCTCGTTGTGGAGCACCGACTCCAGCTGCAGGCTTCAGTAGTTGTGGCTCGTGGGCTCTAGAGCACGGGCTCAGTAGTTGTGACGCACAGGCTTAGTTGCTCCGCAGCATGTGGGATCTTCCTGGACCATGGATCGAACCCGTGTCCCCTGCATTGGTGGGCAGATTCTTAACCATTGCACCACCACGGAAGTCCCTACAGATAGAATTTAACAGACCTACAGAGCAGGCTAAGAAAAAAACAACAAACTTGTTTTATTTATAAAGAACAAAAGGTAACATTTACACAGCTGTTACAATATGCCAGCACTCATCTGAGCACTTCACGTGTATTAGTTCATTAATCCTCATAAAACAACTCCGTGAAGTGGACACTATTAATATTGCCATTTTACAAATGAGGAAACTAAGGCACAGAAAAGGTAAGTGACTTGTTTGTGGTCACATGACTAATGTATGGGGAATAGTGATTTGAAGCCGTATAGTATGGCTCCAGAACCTTTGCTTTAAGCCAATTTACTAGCTCAAAATAAAAGGTCTTTTCACATATTTCCAAGTAATACCACCTTTGACCCAAGAAATAGAGACCCTTGCCCTAGGCCCTATGTTTTAGTGATCTCTGCTAATCACACACACACACACACACACACACACACACACACACACACCACAGAAACATCTGAAAGAGCATGAGCACCTGGTCTGTGCTGGTGAAGTGTGGCCTGCAGCCCACTCAGGCCATGGGAACAACTTTGGGCATTTCTTGTCCTGAGTCCCCAGCAGGGCATCTGCATCTGAATGTCCTGAGGTGTGTGGGCTGCCAGTGGCAGAGGGAAAGCTTCTTCTGAGGGTTCAAGTGGTGGAAGTGCTTAAGTAAGGGAGATTAATTCACCTGCCAAATCCTTCTTCTCAGGTGGCATGCATGAAGTAGATTTTTATTGTGTTGAAAAATAGAATGTTCTCTATTAGTTGTGAACATCCATTTTCTTGCTTCTGCTCCTGTTCCAATTTCAGGTTCAAGAGGTATTAACCCTCTAGTGTGGTATTCAAAACATGCTAACTAATTGGCATTTTGCAAAATAAAACAATCCATGTTATTCTTAAAAATATACATATAAACTTAGACATAACATGCATAAGGTGTGACACCTACATTGGCAACTATAGATGGACATGAAACACTAGATTTGTAAATATTTTTATTTTGCAGTAATTATGAAGACAATATGATTCAAAGTTTCAAAATATTAATAAAACAATTAAGCTGTATTTTTAAGGTAGGATGAAGTATGTTTCATTGAACAATTTATAACTTTTAAATATTTAGACTTACTGTGTATTGACCTCCATTTATACTCTTGCTGTGGGCAAAGGATGGGCCTGTTTCAAATATCTGAATGTTTGACAGTTTGAACTTGAGCAACCACATGATTTTCCTATCTTTTTACTTGTATTTGGAAGGAAAATTGGAGACCCTATAAAATCCAGATTTCACCTTCTCTAGTCTAGATGGTACCTATCGTTATAATTTTTGTTCGTTTGATTATTTATTAGTGTTTTTCAAGGTTGTATGAATTAAGAAACAAGATCTCTTTCAGAAATTCTGTTAAGAACACAGGTCCTTCCTACTGCCAAGACAGCCTGGCTTAAAATTCTGGCTCTGCTGATCATTAGCTGTGTATTGTTCTTCAAATTAGCTGTGCTCTTGTCTCAATTCATCCCTGAAATAGAGGTGCTAAAGGGTCCACCTTCTAGTGTTATTGTGAGAACTGACTCCAAGAAAACCCAGGTATTATTATCTTATTTAATTTTCAGTGCCTTCAGCTGTTTTATTAAGATGACCATTTAAAAACATCACTCAACAGTTTATTTGAGGAATTTCACCTACTTTCTCAAGAATAAGACAAAAATTTTCTCTAACAGATTTTATAATTTTTGTATGGCTTGCCCATTTCTGTGTAACATATTACATTTTCCTTCTTTTTTGTATTTCATGAATAAAATTAAGAAAAGCAGAAGAAAAATATGCTCCCCTCCATTTTTATGATTCGTGGCCTTTATACTGTTTTGCATTAGCAAATACTTTTATCAGAGCAAGCAAAAGTGCAAATTGAAGGGAACTGCCCCACCACAGACACACCATGCACCTCTTCCTTCTCCTTTCTTTTCTTCTGGAAGGTTCAGGTCCCTTGGCCTCAAGCCTCAAACCCAGCAAAGAAGTATGAGAACTGAGGAGGGTAGCCGTCATGCCTTCACTTTTTTCTCACAAAACAAAAGCCTAGCCTAGAGCTGCTCACATAGTAGGCACTAGGTGGATACTTTGCTACAAGTTTAAACAAATTATGTGGTTGAAGTAGCCTGTTTTCAAGTAGAAGTTGGTAACTCATCTCAACAATGACAGAAATGTTTTCATGCAAAGTACTATTTGTGATGGCATTTTAAGGGGGTGATTCTTTTTTCTGATGATTGAGAGTGGTGCAGGAAGAAGGTGTTTGGGACTTTCGGAAAGCAAGTGTCTGAAATTTGCTGTAATATTACAATAGGCCCCACTCAGGAATGGTTAGTGCTTGGAGCAAGTACTATAGTTATGTTAAAATAAGAACAGAGCTGGTACAGGTCAAAGCCCAGTTGCTTACCAGTTGGACAGATTGAAACTATAAGCATCAGTTTCTTCATTTTATTGATAAAATAAGGACAATAGCAATACCTTCTCATAGAGTTGGGGTGGGCATTCTTAGAAAAGTCTGTGTAAAGGACTTAGCACAAATAAAGAATACAATTACTACTCTACAAATACATTATCATTATTAAATTTTTACTGAAGTGTCAGAGTAGCCTCTATATAACATTAGCCTCTGTGAACTGTTTGGGACCTGGATCCTAACCATTTAGTGACCACCCTGTTTATTCCTGGCATTGTTCTAGAAGTTTCATGTTCTTTTCCCAGCAACACTAACCAGTAGATGTTATTATATCCTCATCACAGGAAAAACAGAGAATTGCAAAGTCTCAGTTTCTGGTTATTGCAAAAATGTTCATGTACTGCATTTTAAAGGTTTGGAAATGCCTCTATATGTGACAAATCACGTCTTGAAAGAATATAATAAAACTTTCTTTGTAATTACTATAATATAAAAACTGTTGATGTACTAATACCTTAATAAATGCCTCAATATGTGCAGCATGTTTGGTAGAAGTACATGGCCTGATGTGCTTATGACTTTATTTTGAAACCATATGAGCTATCATTCTAAGAATTACACAAAGAATCAACAACTCTGTTGAGTGTGCGGCTCTGGCTGAAGTCTGGGGCAAACATTTTGACCTCATTTACACTCTCATTCAAGAGTAGAGTAGTGATGGTTTCCAGAAGTACTGTAAGGGATGACTTGTTGAAGAACAAAATGATTTAATATAAAAAGCTGTGTTAAGAGGAAATAAATAGTGACCTCACTTAAGTCACCTTGTAATTATTCAAATCCTAACCATATAATCCATCTCCTTTTGGCCAGTCTGATCACATCACTACTCCTTAGCACAACTGGAGTTTTATACCTATTGGAGAACGAGTTTTAAACCACTGGATAAAATTTTACCATGGACGTCATCTCCCATAATTACATCCTACACCAGTCCTGTGTTCAAATGTGGGCCTAGTTACAAAAGATAGCTTGAATTGTTGTCCAGGTTATTAAATATTGACCATTCTTGAATGAGGCAACTTAATCGCAATCCTGGAAACCTCTACAGAATAAGACACTTGTAAAAGATGCTTTTTGAATGACTGCATACATGATACGTATTGAATGAAAGGACCTGTATCTTCTATGTATCCTCTCTCATTCCAAGCTGAGTACCCTGCATTTAGTAGAGTCTGAAAATGTTTGCTGAATGAAGAAATGAAGTGTGGGGACTATTGGTAACTGCAATTTGTCCATTGCTTCCTTTTCCTCATTCTAGGATGAAATCGAGTTGAATAAATACACCATTTGCATTTCTTATTTTTCATTAACATTTGGTTTTAAGTTACACAATAAGTGCAATGCTTTCCAGTTGCAGTTTTTCCATCATTCCTGATATATTGACCAATACCCCCATTATGGTAGCTATAGATAAGAGAGCTGCTTTTCTTTTTCTCTTTTACAATCTTGTAGCCTTTTTTTTGTTTTTGTTTTTGTTCTTGCAGGGAAAATATGATAGTTATTAAACATTTGGATCCTTGAACAAGTGCTTAGGGAAAACTCAAATTGTGGCTCGATTTATAACTTCAATTCTTAATTTTAGATTGAAATTATTACTTTTTCAAGGTACACATTACAAAAACTTAACTGCAGTAATATGTGGAGTTTTAGAACTTAATGCTAGATTCTTTAAGTGCCTTAGTAATTATCTTGGGAAATGTTTAGGCACATCTGCAGATTGTATTACTTTTTTCATGCCACTGGGGGAGTATTGAATGAATTATTGTTTCAGAGTATGGGTTTTGAAATAATCTGTTCCAGGACTAAGAGCACTAACTCACATTTTTATCTCATATATCAGTAAGAGAGATTTGCTTTCAATCATGAAATATATGAAGAGATAAGTATGATACTAGAGATTGTAGGATGCTTCCTTCTAAAGATTGGAGCTGTATATCCGGCCTTTCCAAACATTAACAGTAATGGAGATTGCATGTGCAGATATTCATTACAGAGATGATAGGTTTTTCTGTGGAGTGTGTTTTATAGACCAAATCTTAAGGAAAATGGTGAGAATATTTCTTACATATCAAATTTGCTTCAGCTACAAAAATTAAATCTTTCTCTCTTTCTCCTCCTCTAATTTTCTTTGTCTTTTTTTGTCTCTAAACAGTCAGTGATAATGTGACAAGAAATAGATATTATAATGGGAATTTTAGATGTAGGTGGCAGAGTCTTGCTGTGAATGAAAGCAGGAGCTTGTAAATCTCCCACCAACCTCCTTTTTATAGGGCCCAGACTAGAGTTGAGCAGGCTGCCCACTTCAGTGGGAAGAGTGATTTCCAATAGTCAAAACCTTTTCTGTTTATAATTTACACATAATTCTTTTTTTTAACTTTTTATTTTATATTGGAATATAGCTGATTAACAATGCTGTGATAGTTTGAGGTGCACAGCAATGTGACTCAACCATAAATATACATGTATCCATTCTCCCCCAAACTCCCCTCCTATCACCTCCTGTCTGTACTGTGATAGGTGCTGGATATACAGCATTTCAGAAATAAACATCTAATTCTTGCAACCATGGAGATTATAGTTTAGATAGGTGACATACAACAAACAAAAATGAATAAATATACTGAAATGAGAGAGTAGTGGGATTAATTTAGGTTAGGTGGATTGTTGGATAAGGTGTTTGAGGGTATAATTAAACTGAGATCTGAAGAGTAAGTAGAAGTGAGTGAGGTTAAGAATAGAGGGTAGAGAGAAAAAACCCAGGCCCAATTGGAAACGACCCAGAGAAAGGATCATTGAAGTCTTAAGGCCAAGAGAGCGCCATTGTAGTGCTGACCACTAGGGAATAACATTTCTCAGTTTCTACGTCATTGGCTCCCTGTTAACCGGGATGGTTGAGAAGTCAGAGGCCTGCAATGCGAGTCACAAGAGAGGCTAGAATGGGATTTCCACTGAGATGGAAGTAGGCTCTGTGCAGAAGTCCCAGAAGACACGAACAAGAAGAGTTTCAGACAACAGAAAATAATCCTAAGCGACTGTGCAGTGGGTTTCCATTAAACGTGATTTTTGCTGGATTTGGAGGATGTAAAGTTGTAAGCATTAAATCTTTGAATGAGATTCATCACTCTGAAGATGGCAGAGGAGTAAGACCTGGAGATCACCTTCCTCCCCACAAATACATCAAAAATACATCTGCATGTGGAACAACTCCTACAGAACACCTACTGAACACTGGGAGAAGACCTCAGACTTACCCAAAGGCAAGAAACTCACCACATACCTGGCCGTGTGGCTGACAGGGTCTTGGTGCTCTGGCCAGGTGTGAGGCCTGAGCCTCTGAGGTGGGAGAGCTGAGTTCAGGACATTGGTCCACCAGAGACCTCCTGGCCCCTCATAATATCAGTTGGCAAGAGCTCTCCCAGAGACTCCATCTCAATGCTAGGACCCAGCTCCATTCAATGAACAGCAAGGTCCACTGCTGGACACCCCATGCCAAACAACTAGCAAGACAGGAACACAACCCCACCCATTAGCACAGAGGCTGCCTAAAATCATAATAAATTCACAGACACCACAAAACACACCACTGGACATGGTCCTGCCCACCAGAAAGGCAAGATCCAGCCTCATCCATCAGAACACAGGCACAAGTCCCCTCTACCAGGAAGCCGACACAACCCACTGAACAACCTTACCCACTGGGAGCAGACAACAAAAACAATGGGAACTATCAACCTGCAGCGTGTGAAAAGGAGGCCCCAAACACAGTAAGTTAAACAAAATAAGAAGACAGAGAAATACACAGCAGATGAAGGTGAAAGGTAAAAACCAACCAGACCAAAGAAATGAAGAGGAAATAGGCAGTCTACCTGAAAAAGAATTCAGAGTAATGATAGTAAAGATGATCCAAAATCTTGGAAATAGAATGGAGAAAATACAAGAAATGTTAAACAAGGACCTAGAAGAACTAAAGAGCAAACAAACAATGATGAACAACACAATAAATGAAATTAAAAATTCTCTAGAAGGAATAAATAGCAGAATAACTGAGGCAGAAGAAAGGATAAGTGACCTGGAAGGTAAAATAATGGAAATAGCTACCACAGAGCACAATAAAGAAAAAATATGAAAAGAATTGAGGACAGTTTCAGAGACCTCTGGGACAACATTAAACTCACCAACATTCAAATTATAGGGATCCCAGAAGAAGAAAAGAAAAAGAAAGGGTTTGAGAAAATATTTGAAGAGATTATAGTTGAAACCTTCCCTAATATGGGAAAGGAAATAGTGAATCAAGTCCAGGAAGTACAGACAGTCCCATACATGATAAATCCAAGGAGAAACACGCCAAGACACATATTAATTAAACTATCAAAAATTAAATACAAAGAAAAAATATTAAAAGCAGCAAGAGAAAAGCAACAAATAACATACAAGGGAATCCCCATAAGGTTAACAACTGATCTTTCAGCAGAAACTCTGAACGCCAGAAGGGTGTGGCAGGACATATTTCAAATGATGAAAGGGAAAAACCTACAACCAAGATTACTCTACCCAGCAAGAATCTCATTCAGATTCGATGGAGAAATTAAAACATTTACAGACAAGCAAAAGCTAAGAGAATTCAGCACCACCAAACCAGCATTACAACAAATGCTAAAGGAACTTCTCTAGCAGGAAACACAAAACAAGGAAAAGACCTACAATAACAAACCCAAAACAATAAGAAAATGGTATTAGGAACCGACGTATCGATAATTCCCTTAAATGGAAATGGATTAAATGCCCCAACCAAAAGACATAGACTGGCTGAATGGATACAAAAACAAGACCCATATATATGCTGCCTACAAGAGACCCACTTCAGACCTAGGGACATGTACAGACTGAAAGTAAGGGGATGGAAAAAGATATTCCATCCAAATGGAAATCAAAAGAAAGCTGAAGTGGCAATTCTCATATCAGACAGCATAAACTTTAAAATAAAGACTATTACAAGACTCAAAGAACACTACGCAATGATCAAGGGATCATTCCAAGAAGAAGTTATAGCAATTGTAAATATTTATGCACACAATATAAGACCACCTCAACACATAAGGCAAATGCTAACAGCCATTAAGGGGGAAATTGACAGTAACACAATCATAGTAGGGGACTTTAACATCCCACTTTCACCAATGGACAGATCATCCAAAATGAAAATAAATAAGGAAACACAAGCTTTAAATGACACGTTAAACAAGATGGACTTAATAGATATTTGTAGGAAATTCCATCCCAAAATAACATAATACATTTTCCTCTCAAGTGTTCATGGAACATTCTCCAGGATAGATCATATCTTGGGTCACAAATCAAGCCTTGGTAAAATTAACAAAATTGAAATCGTATCAAGTATCATTTCTGACGAAAGTGCAATGAGACTAGATATAAATCACAGGAAAAAATCTGTAAAGAATACAAATACATGGAGGCTAAACAATACTAAATAACGAAGAGAACACTGAAGAAATCAAAGAGGAAATCAAAAAATACCAAGGAACAAATGACAATGAAAACACTACAACCCAAAACCTATGGGATGCAGCAAAAGCAGTTCTAAGAGGGAAGGTTATAGCAGTACAATCCTCCCTCAAGAAACAGGAAACATCTCAAATAAACAACCTAACCTTACACCTAAAGCAATTAGAGAAAGAAGAACAAAAATACCAGAAAGTCAGCAGAAAGAAAGCAAGAAATCATAAAGATCAGGCCAGAATTAAATGAAAAAGAAATGAAGGAAATGATAGCAAAGGTCAGTAAAACTAAAAGCTGGTTCTTTGAGGAGATAAACAAAATTGATAAACCATTAGCCAGACTCATCAAGAAAAAAAGGGAGAAGACTCAGTTCATCAGAATTGGAAAAGAAAAAGGAGAAGTAACAACTGACACTGCAGAAATACAAAGGATTATGAGATTATTACAAGCAACTATATACCAATAAAATGGACAACCTGGAAGAAATGGACAAATTCTTAGAAATGCACAACCTCCAGAGACTGAACCAGGAAGAAATAGATAATATAAACAGACCAATCACAAGCACTGAAATTGAAACTGTGATTAAAAATCTTCCAACAAACAAAAGCCCAGGACCAGATGGCTTCACAGGCAAATTCTATCAAACATTTATACAAGAGCTAACACCGATCCTTCTTAAAGTCTCCCAAAATATAGTAGAGGGCTGAACACTCCCAAACTCATTCTACAAGGCCACCATCACCCTGATACCAAAACCAAGCAAAGATGTCACAAAAAAGAAAACTACAGGCCGATATCACTGATGAACATAGATGTAAAAATCCTCACCAAAATACTAGCAAACAGAATCCAACAGCACATTAAAAAGATCATACACCATGATCAAGTGAGGTTTATTCCAGGAATGCAAGGAGTCTTCAATATACGCAAATCAATCAATGTGATACACCATGTTAACAAATTGAAGGAGAAAAACCATATGATCATCTCAATAGATGAAGAAAAAACTTTTGACAAAATGCAAAACCCATTTATGATAAAATAAACCTCCAGAATGTAGGCATAGAGGGACCTTCCTTAACATAATGAAGACCATATACGACAAACCCACAGCTAACATCATCCTCAATGGTGAAAAACTGAAAGCATTTCCACTAAGATTAGTGACAAGACAAGGTTGTCCACTCTCAAAACTATTATTCAACATAGTTTTGGAAGTTTTAGACACAGAAATCAGAGAAGAAAAAGAAATAAAAGGAATCCAAATTGGAAAGGAAATAAAACTGTCACTGTTTGCAGATGACATGATACTTTACATAGAGAATCCTAAAGATGCTACCAGAAAACTACTAGAGCTAATCAATGAATTCGGTAAAGTAGCAGGATACAAAATTAATGCATAGAAATCTCATGCATTCCTGTACACTAATGATGAAAAATCTGAAAGAGAAATTAAGGAAACACTCCCATTTACCATTATAACAAAAAGAATAAAATACCTAGGAAAAAACCTACCTAAGGAGACAAAAGACCTGTATGCAGAAAACTATAAGACTCTGTTGCAAGAAATTAAAGATGATACGAACAGATTGAGAGATATGCCATGTTCCTGGAGTAGAAGAATCAATATTGTGAAAATGACTGTACGACCCAAAGCAATCTACAGATTCACTGCAATCCCTATCAAACTACCAATGGCATTTTTCACAGAACTAGGACAAAAAATTTCACAATTTGCATGGAAACACAGAAGACCCCAAATATCCAAAGCAATCTTGAGAAAGAAAAACAGAGCTGGAGGAATCAGGCTCCCTGACTTCAGACTATACTACAAAGCTACAGTAATCAAGACAGTATGGTCTGGCACACAAACAGAAATTTAGATTAATGGAACAGAATAGAGGGCCCGGAGATAAACCCATGCACATATGGTCACCTTATCTTTGATAAAGGAGGCAAGAATATACAATGGAGAAAAGATAGCCTCTTCAATAAGTGGTGTTGGAAAACTGGACAGCTACATGTAAAAGAAGAAATTAGAACACTTCCTAACACCATACACAAAAATAAACTCAAAATGGATTAGAGACCTAAATGTTAGACCGGACACTATAAAACTCTCAGAGGAAAACATAGGCAGAACACTCTGTGACATAAATCACAGCAAGATCCTTTTTGACCCACCTCCTAGAGAAAGGGAAATAAAAACAAAAGTAAGCAAATGGGACCTAAGGAAACTTCAAAGCTTTTGTGCAGCAAAGGAAACCATAAACAAGACAAAAAGACAACCCTCAGAATAGGAGAAAATATTTGCAAATGAAGCAACTGACAAAGGATTAATCTCTAAAATATACAAGCAGCCCTTGCAGCTCAATATCCAAAAAACAAACAACCAAATCCAAATATGGGCAGGATACCTAAATAGACATTTCTCCAAAGAAGATATACAGATCACCAACAAACACATGAAAGGATGCTCAACATGACTAATCATTTGGGAAATGCTATTCAAAAGTACAATGAGGTATCACCTCTCACCGGTCAGAATGTCCATCAGCAAAAATCTACAAACATTAAATGCTGGAGAGGGTGTGGAGAAAAGGGAACCCTCTTGCACTGTTTGTGGGTATGTAAATTGATGCAGCCACTATGGAGAACAGTATGGAGGTTCCTTAAAAAACTACAAATAGAACTACCATATGAACCAGCAATCCCACCACTGGACATATACCCTGAGAAAACCATAATTCAAAAAGAGTCATGTACCACAATGTTCATTGCAGCTCTATTTACAATAGCCGGGACTTGGAAGCAACCTAAGTGTCCATCAACAGATGAGTGGATAAAGACAATGTGGCACATATATACAATGGAATATTACTCAGCCATAAAAATAAATGAAATTGAGTTATTTGTTGTAAGGTGGATGGACCTAGAGTCAGTCATACAAAGTGAAGTAAGTCAGAAGGAGAAAAAGAAATACCATATACTAACACATATATATGGAGTCTAAAAGAAAAAAAGGTTCTGAAGAACCTAGGGGCAGGACAGGAAGAAAGACGGAGATGTAGAGAATGGACTTGAGGACATGGGAAGGGGTAAGGGTAAGCTGGGACGAAGTGAGAGAGTGGCATGGACATATATACACTACCAAATGTAAAATAGATAGCTAGTGGGAAGCAGCCACATAGCACAGGGAGATCAGCTCGGTGCTTTGTGACCACCTAGAGGGGTGGGATGGGGGCGTGGTAGGGAGATGCAAGAGGGAGGAGATATGGGTATATATGTATATGTATAGCTGATTCACTTTGTTATACAGCAGAAACTATCACACCATTGTAAAGCAATTATACTCCAAGAAAGATGTTAAAAAAAAAAAAGAATAGAGGGAAGACATTTCTAGGTAGAGGAATCTACAAGAAAAAGAAATATTAGTTAGGAAAGATCTTGATGCATTTGAATAATTGACAGGACACCAGTTTTGTTGGTGTGCTGTGAGCTGAAAGCAGGATTGGAAACCTAGGCTAGAGTCAGATCATGCAAAGTTTTGTGGGTGTATTTAGGAGTTCTAATTTTGTTTTCAATTTAGTAGAAAGCCTTCTTGAACTGTAAAAAGGAGAGCACCATAACCTGATGTACTTTTTAAGACTATCACTTGGCAGTGTGGGTTGGAAGGGGGAAAGTGCATGGGAGAAACCACCCAGGAGACTATTGCATTTGTGCATGTAAGGGATGATGTCATGACTAAAGTTGTGGCAGTACAGTTGGAGAAAATAAAACTGAAAAAGAATACATGGGTATAGGTGTAGTAATAGATTAGATGAGACTTGGCAAACCATTGGATGAGGATGGTGAGAGAGAGGGAGATCTCAGAGTTGAAGCTTAGATTTTTTTTGTCCTGAGCAACTGGGTAGATTAATGCTATTTACTGAACAGGAAGACATGCTTTGAGGGGAAAGGTGAAGAGTTTAACTTAGAAAAAGGTAAATCTGGGATACTTCTGTCTCAGGTGGGTTTTGGGACATATTATTGTGGTCCTCAGGTATAAATTTTGGCATTCTTAGCACAGAAATTATATTGTATGGGTGAGACAACCTAAGGAGACTATATGCAGAGAGAGAAGTAGAAGGGGACAGGATTGATTACCAAAGAATTCCAACATTTAGAGTTTGGTTAGAGGAGGAAGAGCCAACAGATGCTACCGAACGATGGGTTGGGGAAGACACAAGAGGCAAGAAGATGGTCAAGAAGCTAAGCTGAGTCACTGACTAAGAAAGAGATTATGTCAAGATAGAGCGGGTGGCTAACGTGCCAAACGCTGCTGAAAAGGCTGCTAACTTAGGAATCAAAGCAAGTCCAATTACATTTAACAACGTGAAGATCATTTGGTGTGTAAGATAAGAAGAATTGGTGAAGTTATGGAGGCTGATGCAAGGCTGGATGGAGGTCAAGAATGAGTGGGGAGGGAGAGCGTTGACAACATGTGTAGATAACTCTTTAAGGATTTTTTTCTCTGAAAAGGAGTAGAGAAATTGGAAAGTGGGCAGTAGCTGGAGGAGATTGTGAGACTAAGAGGATTCTTTTTTTTTTTTTTTTTGCGGTACGCGGGCCTCTCACTGTTGTGACTTCTCCCGTTGCGGAGCACAGGCTCTGGACACGCAGGCTCAGCGGCCACGGCTCATGGGCCCAGCCTCTCCGCGGCATGTGGGATCCTCCCAGACCGGGGCACGAACCCGTGTCCCCTGCACCGGCAGGTGGACTCTCAACCACTGTGCCACCAGGGAAGCCTAAGGATTCTGTTTTAATATGGGAGATGCTAGAATCAAAAGAGAGAGCTTAACCCTTAGAGCGAAGACCTTGCAAAGAGAATTAATCAGTGAGAGTCAGAGGTGTGTGAGGAACTGGCCTTCATTAAGAAAGGAGAAGGGGAAGATGGGTGGAGACCCATAACATTTTGTAATTTGGTGATGCAATTAGGTGAAGGGTGAAAGGGTTTGGAAGGTTTGAGGAAGAAAGAAGCAAGCTTACTAGGAGAATATTATGAAAAGTGTACCCATTTGAGAACTATTCCACAGAATCTTGATGTATAAAATTGGTAAAAGGAGGGAGGCTTTGTTTCAAGAAGAGGGGGAGGAGCAGCGTTTTGCCCACTCAGTTTGCTTGGCACTACTGGGGCAGCCTCAGAGGAACACTCAGGCTCCGAAGCACTTCATTTAAAAACACTGACTCTAGGGAAAATGTTCCTGGCAAAGCATATAGAATTCCCAGTGAAAAATCAAGTTCTAGAAGAGCTGCTGGCTTGTGAAACTCAGAGCATTTAGGTTCAGCTGACAGAAAGCAAGATGAATATCCATACTTGGGACCTGGGAGACCACAGAGTGGGGAAGAGAGCCACTCAGAAGGCACTGGGGAAACAACCGAGGCAAACTCCATCTACTTTATAATTTTGTAGTAGCTTGAACTTGCTTTTTTTAAGCAATTGTTTAATGTCACAGGAAAATGTTGGACCTGCATGTTCTCAGCCCTCCTGTGGAGTGACTCATTCTCTTCTTGGGTCAACCTTAAAAACATGAGAGGGAATGAGAGTGCAGGACACATTTTTAAAATCCCAAGATGATGTTTTGGGTTTTCCCTATAACCAGTATTGATTTTCTACTTTTTGTGTAATTCAGCACATTTATCTTGTCAGAAAAAGCTAACACCATTGAGGTACCTTTTTTAAAAAGGGGATTACATTTCTCAAACTTTTGATAATAATTACTTATGCATGTGCCAGTGATATCATTTTCTTTCAGGAAGATCAGAATCTGTGCTTTTTTTTTTCTGAAGACATGTGTTAATTATTTTTAAAAAAGTAAGAATTCTTTTTTTTACTTATAGTAAAGCTATAATTATTAATTATAAAAACATGTCCTTTTGGCAGTGACGTTTTCTAATCTGTGAGGAAAGCTATTATTTTTCAGAATATCATTCTAAGTGATTTTAAAATGGTAAAAATAATGGGTCAAGTTTACTGTCTGTTTTGCTGTCTTTGTACTTGGGGTTCCGGATAGTGCAGGGCTCTGGGGAGTTCTGCTGGGTGTGAGCACAGGCACTTTTCTCTTTTGTAAAATGTGAATTATAAAATTACCTTTCTCACAAGGTTGTTCTATGGATTTAATGAGTTCATATACCCAAAACACTTCAGCTACTGCCTGGTAAGCAGTAGACAAAAGCTAGTTTAAACATATGAAAAAGCTACAGAACCCAATGGGAGGCCACATGATATCAATGAAAACTCATTGTCTTTGAGTCAGACTTACAGAGATTCAAATTCTGGCACTGTCGTTTATTAGCTGTGTGATCTTGGGAATGACACCTTCCTCTCTGAGCTTCAGCCTACTTAATCTTACTAACTGCGTGACCCTACTTTTTCTCTAAGCTTTAGTTTCTTCATCTTCAACTAGAAATAGTCATCCTTCCTTCATTGGGCTGATGTGACAATTATGTGGGATAATGTGTAGAAAATATATGGAAAAACATCATATATAAGGTTTGTTTAACAGTTGCCAGGGATGCTTACATAAGGTCAGCCTCTCCTTTATTGCCAGCCAGATTTGCTTCCATCCTGACAGATATGACTGTAGCTATTTCTGACAGCTTACTCAATCCTCATGATCTGTTGCACCTACAAGTCCCTGCATATTAGATCATTTTTGCAATGAGGTGTAGATTTTGGAAAAAGTCAAAATCAAGGTTATGAAGCCATTAGTTATATAATGATAATTGTCATTTTGTTTTACATAAACAGTATGGGCTTTATGCTAAGTACATAAAACCAAACTCCTAAGGAGTAAATCTTAGTTCATTCCTCATTCAAGGGCAACCTTGGGAACCTTTCAGCAGCTGTGAAAACTGACTCATTAACGACAACTTGTTAGCCTTTCTCCAGCAAGTGCATGTCTCAGACTGTTGTTGCTGCAGTGAATCAAATGTGAATCAGTTTAGGATACATACCCTAGAGGCTATAAGCTCAATCACACTGGGTAAAGTGTTTACTGTGACTAGCTCTATCTGGGTCATGTAAAAATAGAGAAGGGCTGAAATATGGAAAAGTATGGAATGGAGGACGCATCTCTTCTTTAGATACAAATTCAGGATGTTGTGGTACCTATCTCTTAAAAGAAAAGGAATTCATAGTTAAATCTATAGTTTAATACTATATACATATGTACTTTATATACTATGTATATCCTTTTTTAAGAAAGGAAAGGCAATTATCAACATGATTTTAATTTTTAAATACATTCAACTGAAAAAACATTTATAAAATTATTTCTGCAATATGCTTACACACATATAAGCAAGCATGGTTTTGGCTAAAGACTGTTAGTGACTAATTTACAATGCTTCTTTCTTTTCATACCCTAGGCATCAGCTGTATATCTGTGGAAATTACATTGTTTTAGCTGGCTTAGAGGCCCTGGGGAATGCTTTAGGATTTCAACATTAGACCTGGTGTTTTGCCTAAGGGGCTTCTGAGAGACTAGTCACAGGCCAAGTTACTATATGTGTTTTAAAGCCTTAATATAAGCTACATCATAGGCACTGTGACTGCTGCAGCGTCCATAGCCTCAGTTCCTGGGTGAGACCCAGCAGATCAATAAAGTGCACATTCCAGGCAGAGTTGGGAGAAGGCTCTTGCTTAGCCGTGAGCCTGCCTCAGAAACGGGACACAAACAGAGAAAGAGTCATTTATTCCATTTCGATGCCTTTCTCCATTGCAGGCAAATGTTTCTTGAAACGTTATATTTTTTAAAATAGTGTTGTGGGTTTTTTTCTTTTCAATTAATGCAAAATTTTCCACAATGCCTTGTTCTGCTATACCTTAGTTTTTAGCACTGAAAGTGACCTCATAATGCTGAATTTTAGATGGAAAATTTGAAAGCCACAAACCCAAATGTGAAAACAGAAAATTGATTTCTGTAAGATTCATAGCTTGTTATTGTTGCTGGTGTCATAATATGGTTCCAAGTGTTTTGGGGGAAAAAAGAAAGGAAATATAATTTAAGATGTCTTCTTTCTTTTCTACCTTTCATTTCTGTCTTTTGAGGAAGAGATGACACTGCAATCAATCTTCTAAAAATTACATTATAGATTTGATTGATAAGGACATTAATAGTTTGTCAATATTGATCTCAATTAATTTGGGGCAGGGAGTTGTATGTTCTACTCTATTGTCTGGATCTCAGGCAGGTGAACTAACTCTTAAATCTCTGTATCTAGAGAGAGTGGACAGCTCCAAGAGAATCTGTACAATTTGTGCTTCTTTTGCTATATTATGGTAGGTATGTTACTGATAAGTTGTATTAATTTTGTTATGACAGATAGATTATGCTTCACATATATCATGGAGACTTTTATTTAAAGCACTCTTTAGTAAATTCTTTCTTAAAGTTAGGAAGGCCGCATCTTGTGATAGGAAGTGAATAAAATTTCAAGTCTAGGTGCTCTCATCGGCTGGCCAAGCGTAGACATGCATCTTCACCTTGCTGAGACCCATTTCCTCATCTACAAAGTGGAGACAATAATTTCCCATGAGGGTTGGTGAGGATCAATTGATGTGATTCTTGCAATAGCACTTGGTAAACTCTAAATCGTGAGCTGATATGATTAAAGTTCTATGTGATATTATTTTATTTTTACAATTAAATTTTTACTTTGTATAAACTTGGGATTTCCAACATGAAAACTGCATGGAAAAGGCATAATCTCCTGCACCTGGAATGCTGTGTTCACCTCCTAACTGTTTCTTAACAGTGTTGCTTTCAGCCATTTCAGCTTTGGCAGTACAGTGACTGCCTCCTAAGGGTTCAAGCTCTGTATGCTCCTCAGAGGAGAGAAGACATTCTTTTGACTCTTCTTTTTCCTAATCCCTGTGGTTCCAAGTCCAGTGTAAATTAATGCACTGACACTCAAATGAACTCTGATTTTTATCACCTATTCAAATTGTTCCTATATTTCAGGGTCCTGCTCAGAACCTCATCTTTCATGAAATAGTCTCGGATGACTCCAAAGTCCATGGCCTGCTTCATGTTTGAAGACAGTCTTTGATTCCCAGTTTACCACTTATGGATGCACATGTTTATTACTGTCTAATGAGCTGATTTGTGTTGCATCCCTAACATTATCTTTTGGAGTTCCTTAAAGATACAAGTAACATCCTATAATTATTTTGTTTCCCTGCTCGATGTTTTTTTTACTATAGCTCTTTATTCCACTTTGATGCTCATGCTTTGAGCATGATGTAGCTAATGGGCAGTTGCACCCTTAGCACTTTCCTGGATGTAGAGGGAGGACTTTTGGATCAGCAAGCACTAAGAGTGCTTACCCAGCTGAGAGAGTAATCTGGCTGTTCTGATACCTCTTAGCCTCACTCATCCTCAAAGCTGATGTGGCTGACCCAGCTATTGGTCCACGAAGATCTAAACATTCTCCATCACTGTTGCCTGTGGGTCCTTCCCACAGTTGCCTACTTTGTTGGAGCAGTCTGCCTTCCCTTCTCCCAGAGAGCAGGTGTTGGTTACTCAGGCACATGTGAATAACAAGCTGTAGTATCCAGACAAGGATACAAACAAACAATTCAATCTTAATTTGGGACTCTCATATTTAAAAAACATGATATCCCTTAAATTTCAGAAATCTTTTCTGTGGTGGATCTGTGTATTCATGCATTTGCCCTTTGTATTGTTCTAAATAATGGGGTTTTCAGTATGAAGAGATGAACAGAGTGCTTAGAAGTAAATTGTTAAGCAGTCAATAAATAAATGATATTAAGCCCCATTGGGGTGTGTATAGATACTTGGTTTATATAATTCTCACCTTTGGAGAACTTTCAGTAAGGCAGAGTAAACATTATTATTTATTGAAATGTAATTATGAGTTTGTAAAATCTGTGTATGTGTGTGTGTATGTGTGAAAGCATACTGAGCACCCACCATGCACAAATGTTTGTACTAGCTGCACGTAACACAGAGGTAAACTAGACACAGGCTCTGCCTTAAAGGAACTCACTCTACTCACTCTGCTCATTTGCATATAGTCAAGAGGCAGTTGTTGGCCCAATGTAAAGGAAGCACAGAAAAAAACTGATTAATTCTATGGTGAAAAGAGATGTCTTCACAAAGAATGTGAAGCTTCAGTTTCCTGCAAATGGAAAAGTAAGCTTTCACTTATTTTTCCAAGGGTACTGTGTGAAAGGGTGTATAGCATGTTAAGGGAACAAGTTATTCAGTTTGACTGGACCAGGGAGAATGTAAGAAGCCATATCATGGAACTTTATTATTAACTAGCCCAGGCCTCCCTGCCAATTATTCCAAATAAAATCAGTGTAGGTCTCTTTAACAGGTAATGAATAACTACCCGCCTGGGACACAACACCAAGGCATTAACCAAACACCCAAATGGAAGCAGAGTTTCTTTGTGTTGGGGGTAAAATATTTCAAAAATTGTCCCTGTGCATCCTGAACCTAAGATTCTACTGAATCATTTAGGAAAAGATAAAGTGGTGAGCAAACAGTAATCTGTGGGTAAATGGACTTGCCTTTGGATTCTGTGTGGTCATAATATGATAATTTAGAAATAGATTTCATTTTTTAATACCATGTGTTAGATGTTAGATACACGGAAAAGATGAAGGAAAAAAGAGCCCTAAGAGCTGAGATGCAAAAGGAAAGCTGCTTTCTCTCTCACCCTCTTTCTCTCAATCAACTCAGTGATAGTCACTGCATTATAAGCTAAAGACCACCAATTCTGACTCTCTGTTTATAATTTATTCTTAAAGGATTTAGACACTACCTTTCCTGTGACTTGGAATTTGTTATAAGAACATTCTTTGGCACACAAGGGAAACTCTATCTGTTGCTGATACTGTGATATCTCTGTTTACATCTTGGTCTAAATATATACCTCGGTTTTCACTTCAATAAAATAATTTTGTTGAAATAAACATAGCAGAGTTCAGACCAAAGGATATTAACTCTAGGCAAACATATCACCCAAACACTAATAATACTCATTTTTTTTCAATTATCTGAAAGGTGAGTATTATTACAGTGTTTGGGTGATATGTTTGCCTAGAGTTAATATCCTTTGGTCTGAACTCTGCTATGTTTATTTCTAAGGTATTAACAACATGGAGAGGAAAATGGAATCATAAACATTTGTGCATTCCTATTTATAAAACTTGTTATAAAACTGCTTTTAAAATCTATACTTAGTTCTAATCTGTATTTTAACAGTAGTGGAATAGAGAAGATGTGTAGTCTCTTAAATATGAGATATCATTGATTTTAAGATGCACAATCAACTTAATAGCAGCTTTGGAGGAAGGGGGGAAAAAGGAAAGTATATGGCTCATTAAATGCACACACTTTTCTCTTTTTCCAAATTCACTCTAAAATTTGCTGCTTCTCCTGGCTTTATCTATACACCAGTGCTCAGGTACAAAATATGTGAGGGATCCCTGTTACCTCTTTCCTTCATCTCCCACATCTGCTTCATCACCAAGACCTGAAAGATACACTACATCACTGCTACTTTCACTGTCACCCCTCTAGTCCAAAGTAGCACAGTGTCTTGCCAGGAGAAAATCAGGAACCTTCTAGTTAATCTCTCCACATCCCTTGCCATGTTCTTTGCTGTCACTAGCCACCCCAGGTATTCATTATGCACAGAGACTCCAGAGGAGTGATATTTCAAAAAGGTATAAATCAAGTCACTGCCTGGTTAAACTCTACAGTAAGCTTCCTTCCCCTTAAAATCCAGCCACTCTATTATCCAAGACGTTAACTCAGTGGTTCAGGAAGTCCAGGGAGCCCTTGAGGCCTTTCTGGGGGTCCACGAGGTCAAAACCACTTTTTATCATCAAACCGATTCGTTATTTACTTGTTCTCACCTCATTCTCTCACATATATTCAGAGGAGGTTCCCAGAGGTCACATGACATGTGATATCACAACAGACTAAATGCAGAAGCACATATGAGAATCCAGCAGTCTTCTGTTAAGCCAGATATTAAATAGGTTTGCAAAAATATAAAACAATGCCACTCTTCTCACTGATTTTTTTGTTTAGGAAAAAAAAAGACTTCTCATAAAAATAGGATCTTTCTATGAATGCATAATGGGTTTGTTACTGCTATTTTAAGCAAATAAATAAATAAATATTTCGAAATGCCTCTGTTTGAACCTCTAACACGGTATATATATCATTATGTGTAACATACATAAACAAAAGCTATTTGGTATCTGCAGTAATTTTTAGGAGTGTAAAGGCAACACAGGTGTCCTTCAGTGAGTAAACTGGAAAACAAACTGTGGCCCAACCATACCTGGAACACTGTTCAGCAATTAAAAGGGAGGAACTGTTGAAACATGCCAGCAATTTGGGTGGACCACAAGGATATTATGCTGCGTGGAATCAAAAAGCCAATTTATATAGCATTCTCAAATTAAGAAAATTATAGAAAACATCCCTGGCTTCCAGGGGTTTTTACTGTGGTGATGGAACAGTTCTGTAATGATGGTGATGGTGGTTACACAAATCTACACATGTGATAAAACTTAATAGAAATACATAAAAAACGCAAACTGGTGAAATCTGAATAAGGTCTGCATTTGAGTTAATAGTATTCTACCAACACAGATTTCCTTGTTTTGAAATGTACTATAGTTATGTAAGTATTATCATTGCTGGAAGTGGTGGGGGGGGAGTGTACTATATTTAATATATTATATATATATAATATATTATTATATTAGTATTATAATATATAATATATTAGTATTTTATATTATTCAATATATTATTAATTCTGTATTAATTAAATATATATGTAATGTATAATGTAAAATTATATAATATAAAAAATGATTTTTGTATTTTATATATATAATTTATGTTCTTTTTTAGAGTATGAAGGAGCTCATAGAAAAAAATGTTGGAGAAACTGCCATAAATAAATCTGCCACCTGCCTGCCTTTTACATTTCAACCACACTCCTCTCTCTTCTGTATCCAGAGCTCAGGGCCTTTGTATCAGCACTTGCTTCTCCCTGGAAATCACATCCCACATCTCTTCAAGGCTGGTTCTGTCCCATCACTCAATCTCAGCATACACATCATTTTCTTGGAGAGAGCTTCACTGACCATGCTGCATTGAGCAGCTGCTCAGTCATGCTCTGTGCTCTCCACTCTTTGATTTTTAGCCTAATGCTTCCCACCCGCTGACGTTTCTTGTTTATGTTTTTCTGTTTTTTGTTTTTTTGTTTTTTGCGGTACGCGGGCCTCTCACTGTTGTGGCCTCTCCCACTGCGGAGCACAGGCTCCGGACGCGCAGGCTCAGCGGCCATGGCTCACGGGCCCAGCTGCTCCACAGCATGTGGGATCTTCCCGGACCGGGGCACAAACTCATGTCCCCTGCATCAGCAGGCAGACTCTAAACCACTGCGCCACCAGGGAAGCCCTATGTATTGTTTTGTTGCCTGTGAGCTGTGCTGTGAGCTCCATGAGTGCAAGCATCTTCTCTGAGCATGAACTGCTGTTCCCAGTGCATCAAATACTTGAAATAGTGTAGGAACTAGTTAAGTACTTGCTGAGTGAATACACTGATCCGTACAGGTTCTTCTTTCACTGTCACCTCAGAGTTTGAAGCTATGCTTTCTTCACATGCAGCTCTAAGTCTGAAGGGTTCAGTCAGTCAGTTCTCAGTTATTTGACTGCTTTTCATAACCTAAACGTGGAATCTTGACCCCTTTGGCACGTTCAGAATTGACAAAATTGTACTTTTGAGACACATTAAAGAATTCTGAAGCTATAACTGCATTTGCTCTCTTGTAAGACTAGCACTACAAACCCAAATGCCTGTCAGGCCATCTGTGTAAATTGAAAGGACTTTTTGGGATGGAGTACAGGATAGCAGGAACAAGGTCACCATATGGAAGTGATCAGAATGGCCAGATTCCTCATGAAGGCCAAGAATCTAGAATTCTGTAGATATCTATTAATTTTAGAATATTGTCAATTAATTTAAATTTTTAGAAAAAGCTGTGTGGGGGAAAATATCATGTATCTGTGCATCAGCTTTTATGGTTGTTCAGATTGTGGCCTGGATTAAATTTGTGGGTTTTATTTTCTGTATTACAACTGTAACTATATATGCCTGGCATAAATCACAACTACTTTGAAAATAATCTGGAAAGTTTAGATTAAAAAACCTGGTGATTCTCCTAAAGAAATGGAAATAAAAACAAAAATAAACAAATGGGACCTAATGAAACTTAAAAGCTTTTGCACAGCAAAGGAAAACATAAACAAGACAAAAAGTCAACCCTCAGAATGAGGGAAGATATTTGCAAATGAAGCAGCTGACAAAGGATTAATCTCCAAAATTTACAAGCAGCTCATGCAGCTCAATATCAAAAAAAACAAACAACCCAATCCAAAAATGGGCAGGATACCTAAATAGACATTTCTCCAAAGAAGATATACAGACTGCCAACAAGCACATGAAAGGATGCTCAACATCACTCAGTATTAGAGAAATGCAAATCAAAACTACAATGAGGTATCACCTCACATGAGTCAGAATGGCCATCATCAAAATATCTAGAAACAATAAATGCTGGAGAGGGTGTGGAGAAAAAGGAACCTTCTTGCACTGTTGGTGGGAATGTAAATTGATATAGCCACTATGGAGAACAGTACGGAGGTTCCTTAAAATACTAAAAATAGAACTACCATACGACCCAGAAATTCCACCACTGGGCATATACCCTGAGAAAACCATAATTCAAAAGTAGTCATGTACCAAAATGTTCATTGCAGCTCTATTTTCAATAGCCAGGACATGGAAGCAACCTAAGTGTCCATCAACAGATGAATGGATAAAGAAGATGTGGCACATATATACAGTGGAATATTACTCAGCCATGAAAAGAAATGAAATTGAGTTATTTGTAGTGAGGTGGATGGACCTAGAGTCTATCATACAGAGTGAAGTAAGTCAGAAAGAGAAAAACAAATACCGTATGCTAACACATATATATGGAATCTAAAAAAAAACAAACAAAAAAAAAGGTTCTGAAGAACCTAGGGGCAGGACAGGAATAAAGATGCAGATGTAGAGAATGAACTTGGGGACATGGAGAGGGGGAAGGGTAAGCTGGGACAAAGTGAGAGAGTGGCATGGGCATATATACTACCAAATGTAAAATAGATAGCTAGTGGGAAGCAGCCACATAGCACAGGGAGACCAGCTCAGTGCTTTGTGACCACCTAGAGGGGGCAGATAGGAAGGGTGGAAGGGAGATGCAAGAGGGAGGAGATATGGGGATATATGTATATGTATAGCTGATTCACTTTGTTCTACAGCAGAAACTAACACACCATTGTAAAGCAATTATACTCCAATAAAGACGTTTAAAAAAAAAAATATATATATATATATATATATATATATATATATATATATATATACACCACACACTATTCACAATAGGCCAGACATGGAAGCAACCTAAATGTCCATTGACAGATGAATGGATAAAGAAGATGTGGTACATATATACAATGGAATATTATTCATCCATAAAAAAAGAATGAAATAATGCCATTTGCAGCAACATGGATGGACTCAGAAATTATCATACTAGGTGAAGTAAGTCAGGAAGAGAAAGACAAGTATCATATGATATCACTTATATGTGGAATCTAAAAAAATACAAATGAGCTAATTTACAAAACCAAAATAGACACACAGATTTAGAAAACAAACTTATGGTTACCAAAGGGAAATGGGGGGAGGTATAAATTAGGAGTTTGAGATTAACGTATACACACTATTATATATAAAATAGATAACCAACAAGGACCTACTATATAGCACAGGGAACTCTATTCAATATCTTGTACTGACATTTAATTGATGAGAATGTAAAAAAAGAATATATATATATATATATATATATATATTTTATACGTATAACTGAATCACTGTGCTGTACACCTGAAACTAACTCCACACTGTAAATCAACTATACTTCAATTAAAAAAGTAATAAAAACTCAAACTCATTAAACAAAAACATGGTGATTGAATAATACATCTTTTCTTTGATGTATAAATCATTCAGTCCTACTTGTAGTTTCAGAATCCAATGACTACTTCTGAGAGACTTGGCATTTTCTATTGCTGTCAATGAACTTGTCCTTTATTCCAGTGCTAGTTTAGTGGGTAATTTATTTGATGGTATTATGCAATAATTAATTATATTAATTTATGTGACTCTCCTAATGGAAATAATAGTTTCAATTCAACAATAAATTTATACAGCGAAGTTCACATCTGTCTAGTCAGTCTCAGCTGGGTCACAGCTCACATGCCTGGTGTCAGACAAGTTTCTTTTGATGTTGATGGTAATAAACATTGGAAACTTTGAGACAAGTGCATCGTAAAATTGAGTCAATGTAGTTATTGTTAGTTGAGCTTCATTGAATTAGAAGACACTGAATTGCTGTTATTCAGAATATTCCCTGACTAGATCCTTTTCCTTTACTTAAATTTTTCATCCAGCAAGAGGTTGGGCAAGTTACCTTGACCCTTACCAAACCATCTAGTGGGAATACTCAGATTTGAGTAGCATGGGGGCCTACCATTTTCTACTTTTTATGGGTATATATATATATATATTTTTACATCCTATAACTGGAGTTCAAGTATTCATGAACTTTTAGCTTACTAAAATAAAGGTCTTAAAATAAATAAATAAATGTCCTATAGCAAAACATTTTGCACAGTAGAGTAGATGAATATATGATTGGTTTCTGAGAAAGCCAGAAAGAAAAGCAATTTCAATTTTATTATTAATAGAAGTATCAGTGTTATTAGTATTATTCTGAATCTTAGAACTATTAAAGAGAAGGCAAACCTAGAGGTAAGGTTACAAGATTTAGCAAATAAAAATACAGGACATCCACACTGGATTGGCCAGTGTCCCCCAGAGAAACAGAACGAACAGGGTACATTTACATATAAAGAGAGTTATAAGGAACTGGCTCACATGATTATGAAGGCTGAGACATCCCAAGATCTGCAGTCAGCAAGCTGGAGACCCAGGAGGACCAACAGTGTGGTTCCAGTGTGAGTCTGAAGGCCTGATGTCCAAGAAGAGCCTATGTTTCAGTTCGAGCCTGAAAAGACCAATGTCTTCAGTTCAAAAACCACTGAATACCAATGCCTCATCCTGAAGACAGTCAGGCAAGAGATGCTCCCACTTACTAGTTGGAATGTCAGCTTTTTGTTCTCTTTAGGCCTTCAACTAATTGGATGGGGCTACCCACATTAGGGCAGACAATCTGCTTTGTTCAATCTACAGATTTAGTTGTAATCTCATCCAAAAACACCCTCACACACACACCCAGAATAGTATTTGACCAAATATCTGGGTACCCCAGGACCTAGTCAATTTGACACAAAAATTAACCATCACACAGACTAATTTAAATTTCAGATAAACAATGAGTAATTTTTAGTATAAATATGTCCCATGCAATGTTTGGAACATAATTGAACTAAATAATTACTGCTTATCTGAAATTCAAATTTAACTGTGCTGTATCATATCTAACAACACTTCTCAGAGGATATTGGATTACCTTGTGCCCCTTCTTCTCAAAGTGGATGGACTGACTTGTCTGAGTGGCAGAATGTCAGGTAATACCTGAAACTCAGAACAGTATGAATGTATCTTCCTGCATGTGTCAGTGTTTTATTAAAAGTTTGAGGATACAGTTTAAGATTTTTCAGTCTTCCAAGACTGTCAAATGCATGTGTGATATGCATGTCGTAAAGCAACACAATCCAGTTTTTCTATGTTGGGACAATACCATATTTTGTTTGGTTGTTTTAAAACCTAGACAAATTTTCTGTGGAATTAGCAATTGGAGAAAGTGATACTTTTGTGTTGTCAGGAAATCTAATGGTATTAACATGAGCTTTAGAGTAAATGTGATCAGAGCTCTGGAAAATAACAGATAATGGAACTTCTGCCTAATGTGGAATGTTCCATTTCCTAAGATGCCCTCAAAAACCTTCACAGACAATTTTTAAATTATGCTGTTGTCTCTTGTAAGCCAGGTACTTGATACTTGCTATCAAAAATATTGCTTCCATACATCATTTCAGCTTTTCCCCTGCTTTGGCCAGATCAAATATTTTGTTTGCAAATCAGTGTCTATTGTGTATTCCACTTCTCCATGTAGTTAGTTTAAAAATGACCAAGATGCTGAGATATTTTTGAAAATTTTATACCATTCTTTATCTAACTTTTAGAAATGGCATAGATTTTATTTTCTACTAGGAATATACATATGAAACCAGTATATTATGAAACCAATACATTTCATGAGCAATTTATAGGAACCTGAAATATACAGGGGTTATGATTAACAAAAAGAGGACCCTGAAATTATTTACAATTGGCTGCAACTAGTATATTTGGTAGGATGTTTTTAAAACTTATTTTTGTGTTTTAATTAACTGGGATGATAACAAATAAACCTAAACCTTAATGTTTTGAATTGATCTTTAAAATGGATGAACCAAAAAATCAAGCATGTAAATTTTGGACAAAAGTCATTAGTACTTTTTGGTAACTAAAAAGAAAAAAATCATGACTATAATCTACCTAGTAAAAAAAAATACAACCAAATACAGAAAATAATACTTTTCTTGGAACTTCCTTCAAGTCCAATTTCAGAATGACCTTTGAAAGTGATATTCACTTAATGGGGGAATATTTTGTGAAACCTTGCCATGAATAAGGTTGAAATTCTTCTGGGTCAAAAAGAGGTAGACACTCAGGAAAAAAAGCACCCTTATTAATACCATTGGATACTGTATACCTAAACAACTTGTTGAGAGCTTGAGTTTTTGCCCATATAGCTATATGATTTTAGAGCTATTAAAGTTAACACTTTAATGGACTTTGTTCATATATATATAATGGTATCAGCAAAGACATATTAAACTTCATATTGCCCAAACAACAAGTAAGTGGGACATATTTGGCAATAATTGACAGCTCTATGCAAAGCAAAATTAGGGGAACTTAATAGATTTCATCAAGACCATTGCTATATTTATTAAGAATTACCTGCCTTAATCAAAACTACAATGAGATATCATCTCACACCAGTCAGAATGGCCATCATCAAAAAATCTAGAAACAATAAATGCTGGAGAGGGTGTGGAGAAAAGGGAACCCTCTTGCACTGTTGGTGGTAATGTAAACTGATACAGCCACTATGGAGAACAGTATGGAGGTTCCTTAAAAAAACAAAAATAGAACTGCCATATGACCCAGCAATCCCACTACTGGGCATATACCCTGAGAAAACCATAATTCAAAAAGAGTCATGTACCAAAATGTTCATTGCAGCTCTATTTACAATAGTCAGGACATGGAAGCAACCTAAGTGTCCACCAACAGATGAATGGACAAAGAAGCTGTGGTGCATATATACAATAGAATATTACTCAGCCATAAAAAGAAACGAAATTGAGATATTTGTAGTGAGGTGGATGGACCTAAAGTCTGTCATACAGAGTGAAGTAAGTCAGAAAGAGAAAAACAAATACCGTATGCTAACACATATATATGGAATCTAAGGGGGAAAAAATGTCATGAAGAACCTAGGGATAAGACAGAAATAAAGACAGAGACTTACTAGAGAATGGAGTTGAGGATATGGGGAGGGGGAAGGGTAAACTGTGACAAAGTGAGATAATGGCATGGACATATATACACTGCCAAATATAAAATAAATAGCTACTGGGAAGCAGCCACATAGCACACGGAGATCAGCTCAGTAGTTTTTGACTGCCTAGAGGGATGGGATAGGGAGGGTCGGAGGGAGGGAGACGCAAGAGGGAAGAGATATGGGAGTGTGTGTATGTGTATAGCTGATTCACTTTGTTATAGAGCAGAAACTAACACACCATTGTACTGCTGGTGGGAATGTGAATTGGTTCAGCCACTATGGAGAACAGTATGGAGGTTCCTGGAAAAACTACAAATAGAATTACCATATGACCCAGCAATCCCACTACTGGGCATATACCCTGAGAAAACCAAAATTCAAAAAGAGTCATGTACCAAAATGTTCATTGCAGCTCTATTTACAATAGCCCAGAGATGGAAACAACCTAAGTGTCCTTCATCAGATGAATGGATAAAGAAGATGTGGCACATATATACAATGGAATATTACTCAGCCATAAAAAGAAATGAAATTGAGCCATTTGTAATGAGGTGGATAGACCTAGAGTCTGTCATACAGAGTGAAGTAAGTCAGAAAGAGAAAGACAAATACTGTATGCTAACACATATATATGGAATTTAAGAAAAAAAATATGTCATGAAAAACCTAGGGGTAAGACAGGAATAAAGACACAGACCTACTAGAGAACGGACTTGAGGAAATGGGGAGGGGGAAGGGTGAGCTGTGACAAAGCGAGAGAGAGGCATGGACATATATACAGTACCAAACGTAAGGTAGATAGCTAGTGGGAAGAAGCCGCATAGCACAGGGAGATCAGCTCGGTGCTTTGTGACCACCTGGAGGGATGGGATAGGGAGGGTGGGAGGGAGGGAGAGGCAAGAGGGAAGAGATATGGGAACATATGTATAACTGATTCACTTTGTTATAAAGCAGAAACTAACACACCATTGTAAAGCAATTATACCCCCAATAAAGTTGTTAAAAAAAAAAAAAGAGGAATTGAACAATCAACAGAGAAAAAAGAAAAAAAAAAAGAATTACCTGCCTTAAATACTTTGTCTTATGGTTCTCTAAATATTTTCAATGGGATGGTTAAAAAATTATTTTATGAAGTCAAGTGCTTCAATTGCTTACTAATTTTAGACAGATTTTTGATGAATTGCAAGATGAATTCAAAAACTAGTTCTATGAATATGTATATTGAGGTGTGAAAAGTGGTCAAAATGCTACAACTTGAGTTTGAATTGTGGCTTTTCCTTTGAAAGGGAAAGTATGGGATAGCATGACAGAAGGCAAAGACTTGGATAAATGGCCAATCTCATTGTTCTCATAAATTTGGTTTATTTTTCACATTTTTTGTAGCTGAATATACTTATTAACAGCTGCAGTTGCAAAACCAAATTTTCTTTTTTACTATCAACATTACTATAATAAAAATGAAATTTTGTAGTCGGATGAAGAGAGATGATCATATGGACTATACTTTATGGCTCTTAGTTCATTTGGATTTGACAGAAATTATAAGTTTCTTGGTAAAAGAAAAATAGCTTTTGATGACTTATTTTTCCAAGACATTAAAAAGCAAACTGAATAGCGATTCAGAGAATACTTCAATCTGTCACATAAAACAACCAACTTTACCTCTTACCAAGAAGATGAACTCAATGAATTTTCTATAAACAGTACCTTGAAAATATAACTGCACCAGCTTACTGTTAGGACCATGTGCACCTTTTTTCAGGTATTTCCTTGACGTAGTTCATGAAGAAGTAAAAAATAATTTACAGCCTGTATCCACTTGTGTATTATTTATTGTACATAACAAAATATCCCAAAACTTAGTGGCTAAAAAAAAAAACAAGAAATGCACATTTTTCTCTTAGAGGTCTTGTAAGTTAAGAATTAGAAGTCTCTTGGCTGGACATTTCTGACTTTGATTTTTTTATGAAATTTCAGTTAAGATATCATCTATGTCTAGATGATAGATATCTATCATCTGTCATCTGCAGATTTACCTGAGGCTGGAGGATCTGTTTCTATATGACTCACTCACATAAATAGTGTTATGGTCAGTGCTGGTTGTTGATTGGAGGCCTCAGTTTTTCCCCAGGTGGGCTTTTCCACGGTGGTCTCCTCCTGACAGGGCAGCTGGTTTCTTCCAGAATGAGCAATCCAAGAGGCCAGCATGGAAGCTGCAAATGTCTTTTACGACATATTCTGTGAAATCACACACCGTCACTTCCTCAATATGTGTTGGTCATGCAAGTTACCCTTATTCGGTGTGTGAGGGTGCTACCCAAGAGAAACAAGTGAGGATCATGGTGGAGGGACATATTGGAGGCTGGCTACTCCTACCCAGGTCAGAGTATAATCATGAAATATTGTGATACCACTATGGAGACAAGAAATTGCCTAGATGCTGAAACTGATATGCAGTGAATGTTGTATCTCTTTAATTCAGTCCAATTTTCAGATCTTTTAGACTTAGTACATCTTGAATATTAACCGAAGTGATATCAAAATTTCTCTTTTGTTTTCCAGAAGGTATTTTAAGTCATCATTTCAATATCAAGACATAATTGATATATTATGGAGTTGAATTCAAATTTTAAATGAGATTTCTAGGAGACTTTAAAAGCGGATCATATTTAGGTCAGGCTGCCTAGACATTTATTCTCCTCTAACTTTAACAATTCTTTGGTAGGGAAGTTTGAAAAGCACCTTTAGGGAATTCTTTTCTTTAGATGGTTTGGCTGCATAACTAGTGCTAAATATCTGAGTTTAAAAAGTGCAGTGTCAGACTATTTCTTATTAATGTGTAAGTTCTTGAACATGTTCTCTATAAATCTTCAGTCTTTTTTTTTTTTGCATTTCTATGTAGCCTAAGGTCTTTTCAGTCACCTCTCATCTACAGATGTATAAATCCTTCAATATTTAAAAACCATGATTAAATGCTTTGTTTTCCACAAAGACTTTCCATATGGCCTGCAAAACCCTCTCTTGCCTACCAACTTCTGTTGACTATGGGTGGGGTGGGGGCCATGGAGTGAATGGTATTGTGAAGAGAGAGGGAGTTTGGTGATAAGTTAGAAGTAACAACAGTCTTGTCTGAAATTCTCCCCATGCAGCTTTTACTCTGCTAGTTTCATGTCAGTTACAAATATCCGTCTTGTAATAGCATAGTCACATATAAGAGACAAAGTAATGATTTGTTGAATGTATGTGTTTTGAAATAAATCTGTGCTCAATAAATAACTTTACACTGGTTATCATGATGTGAAAGTCAGGCCTTTCATGTCATGCTTTTTTTATATTCGCTTTGAGGAAGAGAAAACTCACAAATTAAAAAGTTCAACTCTGCAATTTGTCATTCATTGATCTTAGTTTAGAATGCAATTGGTTTTAATACATTGAAGGTTTGCTACTTTGGTTCTTCCTTCTCATATAATACTTGGTATTGTTTTCATTGACAAAAATATTAGTCATACTGTTGTACTTATGAAAAAAGGAACACCAGTGATTACTCTCTTAGTTATTTTTTGTAGAAGTTGCTGCTTGTACCACCTATTTAACAGTTAAATTGAATACTGCCTTGAATAATTCTTGCTTTCCTAATTAAACAATAAAATAAGACAAGGTTATTCTTTAGACTTCCTACAACATCAAAACACAGTACATTTTTGCTGATTCATTTGATTGCAGAAGTTGTGAACTACCAAAATAGTATACTTCTCTCACTAAAAGCTTGTTTCTATTTTGTTTAAATGGCTTCATTCAAATCAGCTTCTTTCCCTGCTTTCTCTCTCCCTTCCTCTCTCTCTCCTCTCATTCCTCCCTCCCTCCCTCCCTCCTTCCCTCCCTCCCTCACTCCTTCCTTCCCTCCTTCCTTCCTTCTTTCCTGTTTAAGCTAAACAATTTTGGGTCACAGGTGGCCCTTTTTGCTTCAGTTTTGAAAACTCACTAGTTTGTAAGCTTCTTTAGGACAACACTGTGCTTAGCATAGTGTTATATTCTTGACATCTAATAGAGTGCCTGAATAGAGCAGAAGTTTATAAATATTTTCTCAATGAATGAATGAATTAGATGGATCATACATAATGATTGAATTACTGAGTGCCATGCATAATTTTAAAGTTTAAATTTCTGGCCTATAGGTGATATTACTTGAGAGGTCTTTTTTGGCTTAAGCATTATTTATTTACTGTTGATCAGCATATATCTCATAACATTGGTTGCATCAAAAGGCTGCAGTGTTGAAAGACCAAAAAAGTCATAAATTTCAGTCTTTGGAAGTTCTGCCTTCAAATCAGGGCAGTGCTAGCTAACAACAGATTTTAATGATTCAGGCATAAAAATTCCCTCTTTTCACTCGGTAGAGGACACACTGTATCAATCCTCATTTCACTTCATTTAATCCCAGTTACTGTAGAATTAGTGGGGAAAATGAAGAGTAACTTACTGGGTTTTTCCAGTCATATTTGTATGCGTAGGCAATAATACTGTCAGCACCATTATCTTTTTTTTTTTTTTTCTGTACGCGGGCCTCTCACTGCTGTGGCCTCTCCCGCCGCGGAGCACAGGCTCCGGACGCGCAGGCTCAGCAGCCATGGCTCACGGGCCCAGCCGCTCCGCGGCACGTGGGATCCTCCCGGACCGGGGCACGAGCCCACGTTCCCTGCATCTGCAGGCGGACTCTCAACCACTGCGCCACCAGGGAAGCCCAGCACCGTTATCTTTTAATTGAGAGAGTATGACATATACTTCAGAGCAAGTACAAAACATATAAATTTAAGTTAAAGAGATTCATTGCAGAGCTACGAATTCATTTAGTATAAATAAATAGTATAAATGTAAGCTTATGCTATGCATAACTGCCATGAAACCATATTTTCAGCCTTTATCTTTACATCCTTGCCATTAATATTCATTTATAGATGTGGTATATATAGGTATTTATGCAAAGATTAATTGTTTAGATTACAACTACTCTATCACTATACATGTGTTGGGAAAATTGGCCAGCATTCATAAAGGAAATTGTCAATAGAAATTGAAAGTGGGTCTTAGGCCAGAATTAGCATATCTGTTCAAGATATTTAGGGTATCAGCATGATAATTTTAGAAGGATGAGGTGAAATATAGGCTTATTGTAATTCCATATATTTTTCTTGAGTAAATACTGTGACTTACACATTGTGCTAAGGTGATTAAAGATAGGAAGATACTAAAGCAAATTACTTATTTCAGTTGATTGAGTAGTGGATCCTGAATTATTTAGCTAATGCATCTACATAGGTTTGAATTCACTGGATGAGTTTTTTTTTTTTTCCTTCAGATTTTCAGATCTGTGCTTGTTATTGTCAGAATTGAAAAAATTAAATTGTACTATCTGCTAAAGTGAAAATAGTAATTTAACGAATTATTTTTACCAATACCCAAAGTAGACCTTAAGAAACATCACATGGAAAAACACTTCTTAATCTACCAAATTGCTAAGTGAAACCTTTCTTAAAGTACAAGAAATCCTAGACAATGTTCAATCTGACATTTCTTCAGGAAACATATATAAATTATATAAAGAGAACAAATAATGTGACTTATAATGTTTCTGCTCTTATGGGTAAATAGCTGACTGCCTAAACATTAAATACTTTATGGGAATAATTACTTTGAAGACCATTTTTGTCAAAATATGATCAATTTATTGAAATGAAATAATATTTTGGTGGACTGCTTCCAAAAGCAACATGAATTACATATTGGTTAGCCCACATTAACATATTCATATGCATTTTTGAATGACTTTTATTGGATTTTCAGGTTGTGGAACTAAACCATGTAGAATACATAATAAATAAATTACCCATCAAAGAAGAAATAAGAAATAGATACTTTCAAAGTAGAGTGCAGTAGTCCAAAAAGAGAGCAGATGTTCACTAAAATGCTAAGGCCATGAAGGCATAGAGCATCTTTACCATGCGTAGGCAACAAAAGGGCATGTAAGAGGGGCAGTGGCAAGTGCTGTAATAAAGTCCTTTTGAAGTTGTGATGTTTCCTTCTGTGTGTGGTTAAGTGGTGGAGCCAGAGCAACCCAGCCAGCCATGTCCTCCCTCAGTGGTCCACCAAACACAGCATGAAGCAGGGAAATAAATCACCTTTGCAATCTACTATACCTAATTTCATTTCTGATACTTCTACTCTGCAAAAGTGGGGAGTTCCTTAATCATGTTTAGTCTCACTTTCTTCATTTGTAAAAGAGGATTAAAATACTTAACTTTATAAAGTTATTGTGAGGATGATAAGGATGTTTTTACATTTTGAAATACCTCCCACACTATCTCTCTTAATGGATTAGTTTGTTTTTCCTCCTGTACCTCATATGCAGTATCATCCTGGGGAGGGAGGAGGGAAAACACCACCTTGGGAAGGAGGTAAATATGGGGGAGCACCTATAGGACATAAGGAGGAAGTAAAAGAAAGTCTGAATCAGGGAAAGTGATGGGGGTAGGGGAATGGGTAAGAAGGAAGAGGTAGTGGACCCATCAGATTAGAAACAGCCTATATAGAAAAGGAGGAATCTGAGAACTTGGTACTTAGTGGCTGGCTTCCTGGGGCATAGGATTGGTGAATGTGTCAGCCTTTTAAAGAGATGCTGTCCAACATGTTTCAGAAGCCATAGAGAAGCACTAATGGAAAAAGATGTCCACATAACTAGCCTGAGGTAATGCTGCTGGTTAGATGGAGCACATATGTTGTGCACCTGATGCACAAGCTCCCCATTACTCGGCTGCTATCCCAGCCCTCTGGCCATGGGCACAAGGATGTGCTTAGTGGATTGGCCAAATAGTGCAGAAGAGGAGGACACCAAGGCCAGGAGACTCGAGAGTCAATGACAAGGTCCAGAGTCCACAGCGGCAGACCTATGTGAAACAGGCCAGAGAGGACCAATGGCATTGCTCACCCGTGTCTAGTGCTCAGAGACAGAAAGGCCAAGGGGCATGTCTGCAGAGACTGCAGGACAGCACTGATCATCCCTAACCTGGCTCCCAAGACCCATAAGCTTTCCCGATCACCCAAATGCCATTTTGAAGGAGAGGGGAAAGGATGAAAAACAACACCAAAAAACCAAAATACATTTTCAGGGAATCTGAACTTTGAATTGAATGTTTACCTATAATTGAGCGATTAGTACAAAATAATGCTCTTATCAAAAATGCTGAAATACATTTAACTAGCAAGGTAATTTTCTTTCTACTGTCCTTTGGGATAGGGGATCATGAGAAAATCTAGATCAGTTACAGAGAAGGAAAGAAGCTACAGTAGTTTGTACAATCATGCACACTACAAGTAAAGTTTTATTCCTCTGTGTATTTATAATGCTAATCTCTTCTGGACTTCTGCCCTTGGTTGTCCCCCAGGCATGTCAAAAATCCTGTATTTAGCATTGAACTCATTATTTCTCAATTACCTTTCTCCAAATCCCCACTTATTCTGCTGTTCTCTTTTGGGGGGAAATGACACTACCAGTTGCCCAAACCAGAGTCCTATTTTCTTAACTCCTGCATGTCTGTCTGTCTCTCTCATAATTTACTCTCCACTTCCACTTACACTGCCTTAAATCCCATCCTCGTCATCTCTCACCTGGTTGTTCTCAGAACCTTCTTCTTTGCCTCCCTGCTTGCAGGCTTGTCACCAGGTAATCCATCATCCACAGAGCCATTAGGAATGCTTTTTCAAATGTAGGTCTACCTTGGTCTGGCCCCTTTCTTAAAAATCCTTCCAGAACAAGCCATTACCTAGAAAATATAATCCAAAGTACTAAGCATGATACACTTGGCCTTTCAAAACAAATATATCAGAATATCTGGGTGGGAACCTCCTTGGATTGATATTTTTTCAAAGCCTCCTTAGAGATTCCAGTATGACACAAGGTTAAGAAAGAAATGATTCAGGTAATTCAGAAATTATTTATTTTTTAAATGATGGATCTGATGTGAAAACACAAAATTAAAAAAAATTCTCATATAGAACTTGCAACCCCCAGACCTGTTCTTTGCAAGGAGCTGGAGAAACAGCATTCTATCCTCGGATGGAAAACATTTGAAGATTTGTAAGCTGAAAAGTGATGTGATCATACTAAATAATAATAATAATACTAGTAGTAGGAGTAGTAATTCTGGGAGGACTTTTAATGGTGGAGGCAGAGAACGCAGAGCTATTAGGATGAAGTCTTGCAATAATCCGGGTGTTGAGATGCTGTTGATGTGAAGATAGATAAGGCACGCAGAAATCACCATGGAGCTAGTCTAGAAGAGAGAGACCATCATGGTACCTGGCAGTGAGTGTGGGAGAAACACATACCAAGTATAAAGACCTCACAACAGAGAAGGGCAGGTGGTAGACAACTCAGATTGTGGATATATACCAAGATTTTTAATTATTGAAATTATTCTACCAAGTAAGTACAGTCTCATATGAAGTAACAACTAGGAAGAAAGGAAAAAAGACTCAGACTTAGTGTGGGTTAAAATTAAAAATCTAGAAAATGGAATGGTGAATTCGAATAGACTTATTGTATATTTTACCAAAGGCTTCTGCTTATAAAGGCAAGTACAGCTAATGGTTCATTAGAGCAAGGAGGCTTGCAAATTCATCAATAGCATACTTCACTTTATTATTCGTTTGTGAGAAAGAAATGGTCAAGATATATGAACTATTTAAAGAGAGCAAATTACAGGACCCTCCTACTGGCTATTTTTATCCCAGACATGTTTGGAAGCTGTATTTTCATGTTACCACATTACAAAATAATGATCCTGGGTCATTAAGAGAAAGTTAGGTGGCAGCCAACATACAATGTATATTGCATATGGTAGCACGCTTCCCAGCTCTCTTAGATAGCAGAGCATTTTTAGTCCATGTATGAACTGCTTTTACTTAGATGTTTACTTTAAAGTAGTTTATTTAGTTTTTTAATAATGAAATAAGAATTTATGAACCCACGTAACAAAACAAGAGCTAGAAGTTTTATAATGACGTACATTTAACCGTACTTCCCCATCCACCAGCGTATTCCATCCCAAGCAAGCAGCATCCTCAATCCCCTGTGCATCATTGCCTTGCTTTCCTTTTTATATAATTTTGTTATAATCACACTTTGGATACTCTCTCTGGACTTGCTATTTCACTTTATGTTATTTTACTAAGATTCAACCGTATTGTTGCCTGTTGCTTTAGTTCATTCATACTGACTCCTGTGAATGCACTGTGACTTATTCTTCCTTGGTTAGTTGTGTGTATCTGAGCTAGTACCACACTTCTTTATAATCAGTCTTGATATCTGCCTTTCTTCACAGGTATATTTATGGTTCCTTACTTATATGTTTAAATTTTATAATCCCATTATCAAGTTCCATTTAAAAACCTCTGTTGGAAATAGCACAACATTTTTGAAATCTTGACACCAGAAAACATTAAAAGGAAATTTTAGGCATTTTCTATATAAGTTGTCCATTGCCACAATAATATTGTAAAACAAACTATCTCAAAATTTAAAGGCTTAAAACAACAGTAACTTATTGTTCTCACAAGATCACTGGTCAGCTGGGTGCTTCTACTGACCTGGGCTGGGTTGACTGTTCTAAGTGGCTCAGGAGGGTGTCTGTGGCCAAATGATGGATTGCCTAGGACTAGCTGGTTTAGGACCAACTCTACTGGGAGTACCCAACTCTTCCTCCTGTAGATGAGCCCAGGCTTATTGTCATGCTGGTAGCAGGAGTTCAAAAGAAGAAATGGAAATGGGCAAGCATTTTTCCATGCCTCCACTGTGTCAAGTTTGCTATTAGCCCATTGCACAAAGCAAGAGCCATGTGGGGTGCACTGACTAACAGTGTGAATAAGAGAGGTTGCAGCCATTAATGCAATCCATCTGCCGCACATTTTTTAAAACTCAAATATTAGTTCTTATTTACCTTATGAAACTATTTCATATTCATTATATGATTGAGCAAATAAGTAAATATATTGTGGATAATGGGAAACAGGTTTCTCACTGTTGGAGAAGGGAGTTACAAATATAGAAAGAAGGAAGAACAGAATGAACCCTGTGGTGTTAGACTTGTATTTAAGGTATCATTGTGAACTAATGGGTTGAATATACAATTGTTCAATAACTGGATACATCTATGTCCTAGCTTGTTTCTCTGAGAAGGCCTAGAATCCATGACACTATACTAGGAATGTATACACTTGGTACCTAGTGCTTGATTTCCATATACCATTCTCCACTAAAAAGGACCAGGACTCCTTGGAGAAATGGCTGATTCCAGGACTAAGGCAGGGAAAGTCCAAGGTTAGCCTGAAAAATCCTGTGTGCCAAAGGGTAAGGAAGTATTCAAAGAATGATGGGGACATGTCAAAAGCACACAGGGGCAAACATGAAGGAGCTCCCAATTGGTCAAATCTGGGATAATATGAATGTGAATATTATGATTTTGGAGAATTGTAACTATTAAAGTTATAACCTAGGAGCCTATCTGGGGAAGCTCTTGTTTCAGTAGAAAGCCATCTGATAAATGTACAAGGAATGATGGAATTAGAAAACCACCATTTGTCAGCCATAATAATAATAATTGATTTAGGCAAGAAATATCAATGGATGCTAAAAAGAAATGGGTGAAAGTTTAAGAAGTAACAGAACACTTACATAGTCTTAAAATATCTCTCAATAAGATATGTGTTCATTAATTTTAAAAGGTAAAACAATTTTAAAGTAGAAAAACATGGCAGACACAACCTTAACAACAATAAAAACCAACTTTGTCAGTTGTGAGTCTAATTGAAAGCGTGCACTTCCTGATAATGACGTATCAGAAAGAACACAACAGTACTTCTGTGGTATTTCTGCCAGAAGTGCACAAACTGAATATAATTGTGACGAAACATCAGACAAACCAAAATCCATGGTTATTCTACAAAATAATTGGCCTGCACCCTTCAGGGATGTCAGTATCGTGAAAGAGAAAGACTGAGAAATGTTTTCAGATTAAAAGGAGCTAAAGTGACATGACAGCTGAATGCAGTGCATGATCATGGACTTTCATTTGCTCCTTAAGACATTATTGGGACAACTTGGAAACTGAGTAAGGTTTGTAACATCTGTAGATTAGAAAACAGTATTGTATCAATGTCAATTTCTTGATTTTAAAAATTGTACTATGATTATGTAAGAGAATTTCTTGCTTTTAGAAAATACACATTGAAATAGGAGTAAAGGGACATTACATCTGCAACATACTTTGAGAGAGTTTAGGGGAAAAAATACAACATATGCATAAGGGGAAAAGGGAAAAGAGAGAGGGAAGGCTAAAGTAAATGTCAAAATGCCAACACCTCTGTGAAGGTCATTCACGTATTCTTTGTACTACTCTTATAATTTTCAAATTATATCCAAATACTTTAGAAAGTGATAGATCACCACAAATATGTAAATATGTATTTTCCCATTGTTCATCAATATCTTTAATGAATTAGTAAATATTGGTCAATCACAATTTAACACCATATGAAATGAGGAAACTCTATAATAGCTGGGCTAGCTATTTACTGATTACCAGCAATATTAAACTGAAGAGTGTGATTTTAGTTGGTCCCAGATCTTGGCCATTTTCTACTTTGGAGTGAAGGAACTTTGTATAAGTGAGTAGGGTTGGTCTTTCCCCAGAGTCCCTGTCTGCTAAAGCCACATGGTTTTGCCAGAGGCATCCAATGGGCATTAGCTGCTATCTGCCTCTAGTCATTGCTGGAATATGCACAGAAGCACAGATTTTTGAAGGTCAATCATTTTATGAAATCATAATTTGGGAATAGTTAATGTCTTCTCTATGAATATCCCCAGATGTTTACGTTATCTTTGTATTGGGAACTTCAGAGAGATATTTAAATCATACTACATATTCATCCCCAATTTGGAAATAAAGCATGGCTGTACACAATGAAATCTTGAGACCTTTTTAAATCCTAAATTATAAAAGCTACTTGGGGAAGAGGTAGTCACAGCAAAAGAAGAAAATAATTATTAGCATTTGATTATACTTTAATGAAAATGTATTCCCTCATTTGGGCTTAAGTATGTGTCCACTGCCTGTAGAAAATAGTCAGATGCAAAGCAGTTTGTTGGTTGGTTACAAAAACTCCGGAGCCAGGCAGATTTGGGTTCAATTCTTATTCTGTTCTTAATCTTTGAAATGGAGACTTTGATCTCTACCACATAGGGTGTGGGTATGGTTTAACAAGATAACCTAAAGAGGTATAGTGTTGCCATTATTGCCCTTGCTCCAGTTTTCTAAATAGAGAAGTGATACAACCAAACTAGCTGTTTTCTGATCTTGTAGGTTAAAAATAATTATTTGGGAAAGAAACCTACTCTTTAACGTGTTAACATTTAAGTGTGTGATAACACACGATTTCTTTCACTTAACTGAAATTTTTGTGTCAGTTTCACACATATAATTCTCTTTCCCCTGCAAACTCATTAGCATTATTCCCATGAAAATAAACAAAGAAATAAAGCAAAAGCATTTTAATTAACTCAGGTTTAATGTGTTTTCTTTATTTGCCATTACTGCAGATAACAGATGAGCAGAACTGCTTGGTGTATTCAAAATCTTTTAGTTGATCAAAGAAAGGAAATTCAAGGCTGGAAATTCATTTAGTTCTGGTTAGGCCACAGGCATGAGCAGAGGTCATTTATCCTTCAAACTATCTTAAAATTATGCTTTTCCCCTTGAATCTAATATTGTTTAGAATTATTCTGGCTTGCTAAAGAAGACGGTGCACCTGGCTGACCTTGTTTTCTTCTAGTCTTGTATCTTAGTAATGGGAAAACAGGATATTTCTTATGGTACATTTGGTAATACTTTAAATAGAGTTTAAAGGTTCTTGCCTGTATGTGTGTGTGTGTGTGTGTGTGTGTGTATTTAATTTGACTGAATTTCAATTTTGAAGTACTTTTGTTTCTGTCTTTATATATAAAGCAAGAAGATTTACTTAGTATACTTTTCAACTGGCTGTCTTAATATGGTTAGAACAATTATTCAGTCTATTAAACATTTAGCAGGTATCTGCTATTTGCAAAGATATGAGTAATTGAGAACCACCACAAGGACTTCTCTGATCCTGCCTCAAAAAAAACAAAAAAGAAATCAGTTACATTCCCCAGAATGTTCACAAAGAGAAATAACTCCCTTAGTTTAAGACATTTTTGTCTCTAGAGAAATGTTTGCACTTGTGTATATCATGATGGGAGCTGAAATGGCACTAATGCACACATTTTATTTCACTTACAATACGTGTATATATATTCAGCATATATTCTATAGAGAAGATTAAATAAATGACATAATCCTTGCCTTCAAAGTCTTGAGATGAGATACGTCATCTTTGTACCTCCTTCACCCTTGCTCGGCAGTGCCTAGCACAGTGCCGGCCCCATCTTTGGCACTCAATAACCATGGGAAGAATTAGAATATACAACTTAGGGTGGAATAGAAAGTAGTTGGAGGGACTTTCCTGGTGGCACAGTGGTTAAGAATCCACGTGCCAATGCAGGGGACACGGGTTCGATCCCTGGTCCAGGAGGATCCCACATGCCGCGGAGCAACTAAGCCCGTGTGCCACAACTACTAAGCCTGTGCTCTAGAGCCTGTGGGCCACAACTACTGAGCCCACTTGCCACAACTACTGAAGTCCGCATGCCTAGATCCTGTGCTGCACAACAAGAGAAGCCACCGCAATAAGAAACCGCTCGCCTCAACTAGAGAAAGCCCGCGCGCAACAACGAAGACCCAACGCAGCCAAAAATAAATAATTTGTTTTTAAAAAGTAAAAAAATAAAGTATTTGGAGATTCTCCTAATTCTCCTGGTATTTCGTAGTATAAGTACTTTTACTTCAAGACTTCGATAAAAGGGAATATTGGAGCTAATCCTCAAAGGGTGAGTGGAATTAGATCATATGATTTGTTCCTACAAACTGTTCTGTCTGGGATCAGTCAGTGATGCTCACTGAGCCCAGAGATTTATACAGTGGCGCCAGGAATGTTATATCCCTTCCTTCTGATATATGCTTAAAATGTGCTCCAAATACCCTCAGCATCCTTTATGAACTCTTAAGACTAAAGCAGGTATTAATTTATCCAAATACTTTATAGTGTGTTATCTCTGGGTGTTAGTTCAAGGAGTGTATTGCCTACTGTGTAAAGGGATATTTCTTTTTAGTTGTCTGAAAGCTACTATGACAGTGTTTGTGTCATCTCACATAGAGGCTTTACTAAGTGCTCACTCCAGGTTTTACAAGACTCAGCATGTATTCCTGAAAGAAATGCATTGTTAGTACTTCTTTATCCATTGAAGAATCTGATTATTTCTAACCTCTATAACTATATGTGACAAAACATGCCATCCAATTCAATTCAACTGGGTCTTTTTTCAGTATTTTTGAAATTTATTTTGTGGTTTTGTTATAGAGCTCCAGAGGAAGGATTTTTTGGTGATTTTAACAAATCATGGCTTATAATTCTTTTTTTTTTTTTTTTTTTTTTTTTTTTTGCGGTACGCGGGCCTCTCACTGTTGTGGCCTCTCCCGTTGCAGAGCACAGGCTCCAGACGCACAGGCTCAGTGGCCATGGCTCACGGGCCCAGGCGCTCTGCGGCGTGCGGGATCTTCCCAGACCGGGGCACGAACCCGTGTCCCCTGCATCAGCAGGCGGACTCTCAACCACTGCGCCACCAGGGAAGCCCGATAATTCTTGTTCAGGTATATCAAAAGTTCTAGAAGATAATGAAGGTACAGCATGCTTCTACAAAAGTTTGTCATTTCCCCACATTTGCAGTAGATAATGCTGCTGTTGCTTCTTTATGTTTCAACAGTCAACATGCTTTATATCAGTTTGAGAGGTTGTATATATGATACCATATTTTCCAAATAAAATTAAAATATTTCAGTTTATCAGACAGATATTTTATTTAGAATGTTGGAACAATTTATGTTTTTGCATTTCTACATTCTATTTTACTGGTCAAAATGACTTGTTTTCCCCATATCTTCAGTATTTATTAAATATATGCTGTAGTTCCTTCAGGATAGAATAAAACATCTCCAGGACTTTAATAAAATTTTGTTGTAGCAAATATACAAGGTACAATATGTGGAGTCAATGCTTTATGCTTTCACATGATTTGAGGGTAGTTCTCCACAAAACCTTGATATAGAAGGTGGAACAAAGAATTACACAAACATTAACAATGGCTTCATACAGAGGTTGCATTTTGAATAATCACTATCATATTGAACTTGACTTAATTATTTTCCATTGACACTTAATTTTTTGACACATTTTTAAAAGCCAATTCCATTTTAAGAAATTTTATACTCTATTCTTATTTTATTTATATTTCTTTACCTTTGATCAGTTCTTTGTGAGAAATAGTTATAAGTAGTTTAGAATCTCATGCTCCATAATAAGAATTTTTTAATGCTAACTTTCTAAAAATTCTAAAACTTTAGTAAGGCATGAGGTGAGAACAGTAGTTTGTTAAAGCTGCATAAGTTAAAGAAATGCACATTTGAGGTCTAAAAATAGTGCCCCAGTAACTGTATTTGTATTAGGTTTTGTTAATAGGTTTGTATATAGGTTTTGTTAATTTGCAGAATGAACAATTATATATTGCCTCAGTTTCAAGTCAAAATCAGAATATAAAATGTACAGAGGTAACATTTACAGGATTAAATGTGAAAATGCAGAGTGACCAGAACATGGCTGGTTTTTTTGTTTGGTTTGTTTTGTTTTTGCTTTTTTGTTACTTTATATATAACAATATTCTAAATTTATTAAAATCCAAAGTACTTTCTTGGAAACAAAATCCCCCCTTTATAAACAGTGCTTGTCCTGCCTTGTTTATGTACTGTGTTGACTTTGTGGGCATCTTAACTGATTCTGTGTCTGCTTGTTGAGAGTATTATGAGTGTATCTACCAGCCTTGCAGAAAGGGTAGTTATATAATTATTAATATACTGAGGTGCAGTAGGCATCTGTCTAAAGAATGTTCATCAGCACTTCCACTGGACTGTCTTGTAGCCCCAGTCAGGGTATTTCTCACAGGATGATTTGATGAATCACCCTAACACATTAACATAGTCAGATTTAGGTGATCTCTCTGTACGGTTGAGTTCAGTGGGAAAGGACACATTGTAAAGACAGCACTATTCTATTTTCTATCTTATAAACACATAGTTAAATTCACCATGAAAGTTGTATTTTAGATGTTATGAATGTACCTGTACTTTTATCACTGACTTTATGTTGAAAATCACAGACTTATGGACTTCATGGGGTAGGTTCAGAGGCTTTGAAGCCCAGCAGCTAGGCTCAAATCCAGACTCTACCACTGACCATAAAGCCCCAACCAAGTTACCCACATTTTCTGAACTTGCCTGCTTCATTCCTCATTCCTCTCCCTCCCTCCACTGCTGCTCCACTGTCGCTCCACTGTCCTCATCCTCTGCTCTTTGAGGCAATATAGAGTTTTTGGTGGTGTCGGGTATAATGATTGAAAAAAAAATTCCACTTAACTTTTCAGGATGAAGAAGTCTGTGACTTAGTAATGTTCCCAAGGATCCCATATCTAATTATTGTAGAACCCAGAGTCATTACTCTTCTTCCTCTGCTTCTTTATCAAAGTGAAGTTTCTGTCTGTCTTTGTCTCTGTCTGTCTCTTTCTCTCTGTCTCTTTCTGTCTCTGTCTCTGTCTCTGTCTCTCTCTCTCTCTCTGTCACACACACACACACACACACACACACACGCACACGCACATGCACACAGATCTAAAACAGCATAGAAGGTAAGACAAATCATTAAAGGACTTACTGAGAAGCATCCTGTTTTAGTTAATGCTGGTGATGATGATGGAGTCTGTTTCCTGAGTGTGTACTTATAGAGAGGCCTCAAGATCTTTTGCTTCAGGAGAAAATTACCTTCCTTATTGGCTGCTACTCTTCACCCTCTTTCTATAATATTTAGCAGCATAATTGAGTACATGTCTATTAGTCCTTTTCAAAGCTTGGAGCCTGGGGCAGTTGCCCTAGTTTGCTGGATCTCAGGGGAAGCTCCTCATAAACTATTTATATAACCCAAAACATGGAGGTTTGAAATGAGAGCATTTTGTTTTGTTCTGTTTTTTGGTTCAGAGATGATAGATGTTCACAAAGTTTGATGAGAATATGTGGGAGAAAAAATTAATAGCCCTGACAGATACTCTATATTTGTATCTCTAGAGAAAGCTGTGTATGTGACCAGCAAGTTCATTAGCATATATGTTGTGGATAATAGTGATTAATCTGATTGAAGACATTTTTATTTTCTCCCCTTAACATGATTTTTCAAACATGCCCCCTTGTCCCCAGGAAATAGGTATGAATTTACTATTTTTTAATTGCAGTTATTAAGAGGATATTGGTAGTAACACAATAATCTGTTCTCTTTTTATGTCAATTCTCAGCTGGTTTGGAGCTACAGTAAATTTAGGATTTAAGTGTGGATAAGCATATTTAATTAATATAAGTAATTATTTCTAAGGTATTCTGAGGTGTTGAGCTGCCACCTGGATATTTTTTTCATCTAACCAGAAAAACATAATTTAATTCAAAACTTAAATGGGCTGTTACATATCAGGTTGATAACACGGATTATTCATTTTCACATACTTTATTTGAATTCAGAAAAATCTTTATTAGATGGAGTCAGGGAGAAAAGATGCACAGAGCCAGACCAGAAGACAAATTAGGAAGGAACAGGAGGAGAGTTTGCCTTTTTTGTGGCCAAGAAGAGCAACAGGGATGAGAAACATCGCAGGAAGAACTGGTCCAAGGCTTTAACTGGAATGCTGGTTGAAGGTATTTGTTTCCGAGTGACAGAGAAAACATTGGGAGCTTTCTGGGAACTGCTGGGGATGGAGTCAGCAGTTGCTAGCCAGTATCCTTCAGATCCAACAAAATGTCACTGAAGAGCTTCCCCACCCGCACCTCCTCTGCCTTAGAAAAGCTTAGCTTTGTATCTATCTACTTATTTATTTATTTATCATAGAAAAGCATTTTATTTTAAATACAGTAGTGTGTACATGTCAATCCCAAACTTCCAGTCTTTCCCTCCTTCCACACTCTTCCCTGCTGGTAACCATAAGTTCATTCTCTAAGTCTGTGAGTCTGTTTCTGTTTTGTAAATAAGTTCATTTGTATCATTTTTTTTTAAGATTCTGCATATAAGCAATATCATATGATATTTGTCTTTCTCTGTCTGACTTACTTTACTTCATATGATAATCTCCAGGTCCATCCATGTTGCTGCAAATGGCATTATTCCATTCTTTTTAATGTCTGAGTAATATTCCATTGTATATATGTGAAAAGCTTAGCTTTGATTAGAGGGGATGGTATCTCAATTAGGAACTGTTCTGTGAAGCACAACAAAGAATGTGAACAGAAAACAAAAGAGGACAGTACCTACTGATCTTGGTTTGGCATGCTAGTTTTTAAGTTGTAATTACTTGAAACAATAAAAACACCAGAGAGTGTATATATGTCCATGCCACTCTCTCACTTCCAGATGTAAAATAGATAGCTAGTGGGAAGCAGCCGCATAGCACAGGGAGATTAGCTCCGTGCTTTGTGTCCACCTAGAGGGGTGGGATAGGGAGGGTGGGAGGAGAGGCAAGAGGGAGGAGATATAGGGATATATGTATATGTATAGCTGACTCGCTTTGTTATACAGCAGAAACTAACACACCATTGTAAAGCAATTATATTCCAATAAACATGTTTAAAAAATTATTAAATAAAATGACACTAAAATTTGAAAAAAAAACCACCAGAGAAACTTAATTTAAAATGTATCAAGAATACACATGCAAATATGCCATATGAGAAATGTGGTTCCTGAAACAGATATGGCACATAATAGGTTTGTTCATTCACCTAATAACTAGATATTTAGCATTTATTGCTCTGCTAATAAGCTGGACATGCAGAGGTGTATATAGGAATTTCTACTAGTGAGCCGGTCAGAATTCCCCTTTGTGGCCTACCTCTGCAGAATTTTACCATGGGCAGTATAATTAGGTCTGAATTAGCAACTTGGAGGCAGTCTTTCAGCCCTTCCCAGCCCTGCTGGGAAGAATAGTAAGTAATGAGAGAGTAGTGATACCTCTCCCCCCTCATCCCACCCAGATGGGGACCCAGGCCCAGTGTAACAGGACTGTACTCTTCCAGGCTTCTAGGCCAGCCATGTGGCCCAAAGGACCATGCCTACCTGGTCTATAGGAGGTGATGAAACCTGGCCTAGGTAGGAGGAAGCCACATGGGTCAGAATGCTGTCAGTCTACATGTGCAAGGTCTGAAAGGTACAGTTACACCCAAGTGCAACTGGACATCTGGGTTGCACTTGGGTGCTGACCTGGGCAAAACCCAGATCTACAAGTGAAGATGCCAGAACACAGTCAGAATGTGGTTCATAATGTAGTGGATCTGTATAATCCTTTGCAGCTCTAACACTGTATGTTTCTGATGTAACCCCCCATTAGTAGGTCTTTAGGGATGACACATGTCTTTATGAAGCAGAAACAAATAGCAGACAAGCAAAATCAAATTAAAATTTAGTCTGTTGTCCTTCAAATGCCATTTCATTCTGAAATCCCTCCATGGGCTATGGTCCATTTAGGCCAGTCTCTTGCAGGGGCTAAATCTCCCATACAGTGAAATGACAACTGATGTTCAAGATAGGATGTATTTTCAAAGCATACTTGTATTTAGCACCTTCTAGCTGTTAGACACTTTGCTAAGAGTTGGTCTAATAAAGATATATAAACTAGAATCCCTACTAATCATTTTAGTAGAAGAGACAAATAAAATGTCAAAGGGGTGCTATCCTGGAAACAGACTAGATGCCCTAGAGCTCGGGGGAGAGACTGGTGAATCAGCCCGACACAGCAGCAGAGAGCTCAGGGAGGAAGGCTGCTGGAGCCATCTTGAGGGATTAGTTGTAGTTCCTTAGGCAGACAGGGTCTCAGAAGAAGAACAACAACAACAAAAAATGCAATAGCATATGAGAAACTGCTCTAAAGTGAGAATGTTTACCATGTAAATTGGAAAAGCTCAGTAACTGAGTTAGAGAACTAGATTTGAATTAACTAGATTAATAGAATTAGGTTTGAATTAACTAGATCTTATAATAATACCATCACAAAGCTGAACTAAAACTTTATGGGCTATTTTTACCTGGGAGGGGGTGTTTCACTTGTACTTTGTGCTTAGTTTATCAAAACAGGATATTTAAGAATGGCATGGTGATGACAGTGCTGACAGTTATTTTTTAAAAGTCCTTATTTTTTTTGTAAAAGATACATATATAGATTTTTATTTCTTTGGGAATGTTTAGGATTTGTATTTGCTTCGGAATGTCAGAGGTTTTGCAGAACACACCTGTGTTAATAAAGCCTCAGAAGAACAAGTGCTATTGTATAGCTACTCTGAAACTCCCTAATTCCAAACCCTCCTCTTTGCCACTGAAATAATTTTTTAGGCAGATTTATTGAGGTATAATTTACACATAGTAAAATTCACCAGTTTTAGGTGTATGGGTCGAGTTTTGACAAATGTAAACAGTTGTGTAGCCATCACCACAATCAATATATGGAACTTGTCACCTGAAAACATTCTCTGATGCTTCTCTGTAGTCAATCCCCTCCCCCAACCCCATGTTCTGGCAGTTTCTGATCTGTTTTCTGTCTCTGTAGTTTGCTTTTTCATGAATATCATATAAATGGAGTCATGCAGCATTTTTAGCCTTGTGTGTCTGGATTCTTTCACGTAGCATATGCTTTGCAGATTATCCATGTTCTTGCATGTATCCGTAGTTCATTCATTTTTATTGCTGAGTGGTTTTCCATTGTTTGGAAATTCTATAATTGGTGTGTACATCTAAATGCCCATAGGCATGTGGGTGTTTCCAGCTTTTGGCTGCTATGGATAAAACTACTGTGAACATTTGTGTACAGGTCTGTGATGTCATTTATTTGGCATAAGTATCTACTAGTATGGTGAGTATATGTTTAACTTTATATGAAACTCCAAACCATTTTCCACGGTGGCTGCTCCATTGTGTATCAGAGTTCTAGATGTTCTACATCTTTGCCAGCATTCAGTGTTGTCAGCTGTTGACATTGTTGTATAATCTTAGTCATTTTAGTAGATGTGTCTTGATATCTTATTGTGGTTTTCATTTTCATTTCCCTAATGACTAATGATATTGAGCATCTTTCCATGTGCTCGCATAACACTCATACCTCTGTAGTGAACTTTCTCTTCAAATCTATTGCTCATTTTTTAATGGGTTGTTTTCCTCATTATTAGTAAAAGTTTTAATATATATATAATTGAATATTTATCAGATATATATTTTACAAATAATTTCTCCCTGTCTGAAGTTTATCTTTTTGGTTTCTTAAATCATTTTTTAAAGAGTTTTTAATTTTGATGAGGCCAAATTTATTAATTTTATTTTGTTTTATGGTTCATGCTTTTTGTGTTCTACCTAAGAAATCTTTGCCTAATCTTTGTCACAAAAATTTTCTCCTAGAAGTTTTAAAGGCTTTATATTAAGATCTGTGATCCATTTGTGTGTGTGTATATGGATGCCTTATTGTTCCAGTACCATTTATTGAAAAGACAGGTCTTTCTGCATTGGATCACTTTGACATCTTTGTTGAAAATCAACTGACCATATATGTAAGGATCTATTTCTGGACTCCCTATCGTGTCTATGGATGTATATGACTGTCTATGTGCTAAACCAAATCATGTTGATTACTGCAGCTTTGCAGTAAGGCTTGAAATCAAGTATTGTGAGACTTCCAACTTTTTTCTTTTGTAAATTCGTTTTAGCTATTTTAAGCCCTTTGTTTTATGTATAAATTGTAGAATCAGATTGTCAAATTTTACCCACAAAGAAATTCCTGCTGGATTTAGAGTGGAATTACTTTAATTCCGTATATTAAATTATGAGGAATTGACATCTTAACAATATTGGATCTTCCAGTATTTAATTTTTCTTATCAATGTTGTATAGTTTTCTGCATACAAATCTTACACATATTTTTTTAGATTCATCCATAAGAATTTTGTTTTTGATAATATTGAACAATTTAAAATTTGATTTTCAAATTTTTATTCGTAGTACATAAAAAATGAAGTTGACTTTTGTATTAAATAATAGTTTTAAACTTTTTATTAAAATCAACATATATACACTACCGAATGTAAAATAGTTGGCTGGTGGGAAGCAGCAGCATAACACAGGGAGATTGGCTCAGTGCTTTGTGATGACCTAGAGGGGTGGGATAGGGAGGGTGGGAGGGAGGCTCAAGAGGGAGGGGATATGGGGACATGTGTATGCATATGGCTGGTTTGCTTTGTTGTGCAACAGAAACTAACACAGTATTGTGAAGCAATTATACTCCAATAAAGATCTATTAAAAATATATATAAATATGGAAAGAAATAATTGTTTTAAACTGTAATTTGGGTGAGTTTTCTTAGAAGCAGCTGTCATGCTATAGAGGAAAAATATTTTTACTAAAGTGTATAATAGTTGTAATACCACTGAAAAATATGTTTTACTCTAATCCATAATTAATTAGAACTAGTGTTCTGTTAGAATCTAAGAGTGGTAATAATATTAGAGAAAGTCACTTCTCTGAGCTGTCAATTCTTCCCCTGTAGAGGGAACAATTTTTTTTCTCTCCAGGATTTTGTGAGATTAAATGAGATTAAATGCAAAATAGTGTGGCTTTTGGTGCATAGTCAGTGCTCAATAAAAGTCAGTTTCCTTCACTTTCCTTACCTGGCTAAATGCTGTGTTAGTTTCCTAGGTCTGTTGTAACAAATTACCACAAACTTGGTGGCTTAAAACAACAGAAATTTATTCTCTGTGGAGGGCAAAAGTCTGAAAGCAAGGTGTCCTCAGGGTTGTTCCTTTCAGAGTCTGTGTCGGAGAATCTGCTCCATGCCTCTCTCCAGGCTTCTGGGGATTGCACAGCCCTTGGAGCTCCTGAGCTTGTAGCTGCATCACTCCGATGACTGTGTTCTCAAGTGGACTTCCCCTCTGTGTCTCTGTGTCCCAAATTTTCCTCTCCTTACTCTTATAAGGATGCCAGTCATTAAACTCAGGGCTCACCCTGAATCCAAAGATCTTTAACTTACTTACATCGGCAAAGACCCAATTTCCAAATAAGGTCACATTCACAGCCACTGTGGGTTAGGACTTGAACAGTGCAGGGCTGGGAAAAAAAAAAAAAAGAAAATAGAAAAGACACAACTGGGACATATGATGGGTTCATATTTGTAGATAATCTGACATGTACATGGATTACTTCATCCCCTCTTTTCCATTCTACATTTTAAAAATCTTTATTGTTTGATAGATTTATGTAGGTAAAAACAATAATCAGTTTTGAGATAAATGGGTTTTTACCAATTATATATCATATTATAATCTTTTAACTTGGAGGGTGGGTGAATTATCTGGGTCTGCTTGTTGATTTTAGCTTTTTATTAGGCATTTTTTTTATTGGAGTAAAATTGCATTACAATGTTGTGTTAGTTTCTGCTGTAAAATGAAGTGAATCAGCTATATATATATACCGATATCACCTCCCTCTTGAACCTCCCTCCTCCCTTCCCCCTCCCCCCACCTAGGTCATCACAGAGCACCAAGCTGAGCTCCCTGTGCTATACAGCAGGTTCACACTAGCTATCTATTTTACACATGGTAGTGTATTTATGTCAAACCTAAAGGCATGTTGTTTTAAAAGAACATGTAATAAATAAATAAATAAAAGTAAATAAATAAAAAATAGAAGTTACTCTCAGTGTGTGTGTGTTTTCTCTCATGAAGGAAGCACGTCCAAATGAAGAGCACAAAGGAGAGAAATGCCATTTCTATGGCAACAGTGCTATTATTCCTGTGCTTCAGTAGTAATTTCTGTAGCACATTGGATCACTGTAGTTGGCACCTCCAAAGGACTCAAAGTGAGGAAATAACATATTAATATCTGTTATATCACTTTGGTAAAATTTCTGGAAAAGTTTAAAAAATATTTTAATCACATTAATGGTGTATTTCAAATTGTAATAGTAAAGTTCTGATTCATTAAACCTTTCTGTTAATTCTTCAAATAATATTTTTTTTTACTATTATTACTAACAATTGATATTTACCACATAGCTTCAGTTATGTGCCGGGCACTGTATTACTACTTTAATATGTTTTAATATGTTATTTCTGTTCCTTATATCACACTTGAGTTAGAAGTATCATTAGTTCTATTTACAGATAAGGAGGCCAAAGCTCAAGGAGTCAAGAAACTTTATTCATTTATCCCTTCAACAATATTTATTAAGTCAGCCACTACACTAGATGTCAAACATACAGCAATGAATAAGAAAGAGCTAGAAACTGACCAGAATTCAAACTGGGCCAGAATTCAAATCCATGTCTGTGTACTCTAACATCTACATTCTTCCTGATAAATACCTGCTGCTGAATCTACTCTGCTTGCCAGGCTGTTTTTTGGGGGTTTTTTTGTTTTGTTTTGTTTTGTGTGTGTGTGTGTGTGTGTGTGTGTGTGTGTGTACACACTATATAAATAGCATATGCTGTGTATATATAAATGTTATTTATATGTTAAATAATGTTATAAATGTTAATTCCTTGTAATGAATTCTTTGAAATGAATTGCTGTTTTGTGTTACATGTAACATGTCCTTTTCCCTGCCAGAAAATTTGCTTTTGAATATATACGACATTTGCATAAAAGCCACTGGTAGTAACAGGTAGTGTTTGTATTAAATTTTTTTTATTAAAGTAAACTTTTTTATGTCAGATGCTATTTGCATAATGTTTTCTAAGTGACAGATATTGTCATTCTTAATTTAAAGTTAAGAAACTGGGCTTAGGAATGTTAAGGTACTTACTGTACCTGGCCTGGCCCCTCTCTTGCCTAAGGCATATCTCTCCCCCTTACCTTCTTTGTCATCTCTTCCTCTCCAGTATTCTCACTCAGGTACCACTTCTGAATCTTCTATCTTTCACCACTCCTGGTGGCTTCCTTCTGCATTTTAACTTATTCCTGTATCTCCCATCTAAAAACAAATAAAGACTCTCCCTTTGCCCTTCTATTCCCCTCTAGCAGGCACTCTTCCTCTGCAACCAAACAATTTGAAAACATTCTCTACATTTGCTGTCATTACTTTCTCCTCTCCTATTTATTCCTCACCATTTTAGTCTTGCTTCTCCATTTCTACTCTAAGTGCCTTACCCAAAGGCTTTGCCACTCTGATGTTACAAATGATACCTCATTGCCCATGTGTTTAATTTATTTCTAATATGATTGAATATGGTTTTTATCCGTTTCTCATATATGTGTTTACATTGCCTGCTCAAGACTTTTGCTTACTTTCTTGTTATGGATGCCCTATTTCTTTTAAATTATCACGTATTTAATGGGGAAAATAGATTCTTTAACCACTTTTGACCAACATCAGGCAGAACTAAGAAGTTAAAACAACACCACTGGTAAAGGTCAAGAGTGTATGTGTGGATAAAAACATTGGGCAACCAAACTATGAAGTATATCATGCAAATAAGCAGCTATCATTTTACCAGAACTTTATTTCTCAGAAACATGAAGCTTTCTTCCTCCTTCCCAGAAATCATTTCCCAATAGTAAAACCCATTTATGAAGTAAATATGTAATCCATGTATGGCAGTGTTTGCTGCTGCAGTATTTGATCTAGAGCTCTCTGGAGACTACCTGTTTGTCTGATAGTATTGTGTTGGAATGGTGCATCTTGTAGGCTTCCAGCAAGTTGATCTCATGAAAAGTACTATGCCTCCTTTTGCTGGCCTCTTTTTCTTCTTCTGTAATTCACGTATCATTTACCTTGATAAGTAGAGGCATTACATGTTCTGCCTCGTGCTATACTGTAGATCTCTTTTATCTCTGTGATGTGGCAAAGTACCATCATAACCAAGACTGTCCTGCAATTTGGAAGCTTCCAATGAATGGGGCATTGTTCCAAGCAATTTTATAGATTCATCAAATCTTATACTGAGCATGTGTTGTTTTGTGTCTCAGAATAATATCTGATTTGATTTCTCTGGATTATGCAAGTGTTTATAAATCCTGCTCTGTTGAATATATGTGCTTCTTGTTCTGTATCAACCATTACAAACTATATTCTAAATAACTGATGTGGTTCAAAAGTTCAATTTTCTGTGGATGCAATTGGTTTTACAGATGACTGCAATTTCATTAAAGGATGCAAATAATTTATCTGCAGTTTGTTTCTATTATAGCTATTTAACACATTTCCATAGGAATAGTATACCGATCTGGAGCATTTTTGTAATAAGTTGATTATATTCTAAAAGCTTTCTGGGCAACTATTAATTTTTGTAGGAATGACTTATCAACTCACTTAAGTGAGTAAATAAAATGGCCACAGCTTTTAAAATACAGATATTTGAAAGGCAGACACAAACAAAGAGTTAAATTTCAGTTATTTTGCATAGTGTTTTTGCCTAACTAAAGTACAAGAGAGAGCAAAATAATGTCTCCTTGGAGGAAAACCTATACATTGTAAATGCACTCTCAACTTCTTAGTATTCTCTCTGAAACTTTTACAATACAAAAAGGGCCCGTTTTTTTCCCCTCAAAGGTATCATTAAGAACTCAAGTTACTTGCTATCTTACTTCAATTCAATGGGCTGAGGTTCTTAAAAGGAGTTCACTATTCCACATCTCATAATAAGAAATTATTCATTCAATTAAATCATAAGCATATAAAGCAAATAGCAGAAAGTGTATGACTTAAAATCATAGCGTGGAAAATCACAGTTAAGACCAATATTCTATCTCATAAGTTACTTCACTGTGTCTCTGACAGTGAATAAAATATAGAAATTCTGTGCTAAAGATAGTTCGAATGAAGATCCCACAGGATAGAGATGGAGATTAAAAAAGGAAGAAGAAAGATCCTCTCTGACCCTTTCTATAACCTACTCAGGACACTTCATGCAAAAGCAACCTGTTTCACCAGCCCTGATGTGGATCAGTCTACCAGTTTAGAAGCAGGTTCATGATAACTTTGAGAATTAATGTGACTGACACCAGAAAAAGAAACAACTCCCTCTGCTTGCTCATGTCAACCACCTTGCATTACCCCTAGTTGGATAGAAAAGAACAAACAAATAAACAAACACCAAAATCCCCCACGTATTCTCTTTGATTCCTACTTCAATTTACTCGACAGCCATTTACTGGGCGCCTTCTACATACTAGCTAGGGAATTCCAAAGCTTCTAGTTAATTGATAATTAATGAGTATTTATCATGTCTCATTAGTAAAGATCTAAATGTCACTTAAGTAAAGAAAGGACTTTCTAACAGTAACATCTTCAGTTTCATGAATGATTCTTGATAGTAAAATTAATAAAATAAGCTCCTTTTTGTTCTTCTTTCCTTAAGACTTGTAGTAATCAAGATAAGGTAGACTTTGCTGGATTTCTGTTGGGTTCTGCTTATTGTTGGCACTCAGAACTGAGAGGCAGCTCCATGCCATGATTTGAATTAACATTGTAATTATAATGTAATTATAGGCTTCTGACATAAAAAGAAGTGAAGTACTGATACATGCTTCAAGGTAGATGAGCCTTGAGAACGTTATGCTAAGTGAATGAAGCCAGACACAAAATGTTACACATTGTATGATTCTATTTAAATGAAATATCCAGAATATGAAAGTCCATAGAGACAAAACATGGATTGGTGGTTGCCAGAGGCTAGGAGGAGGGGGAATGTAGAACAACTACTTAATGTGTACAGGCTTTCCTTTCAAAGCAATGAAACTGTTTTGGAACTGGATAGAGGTGGTGGTTGCACCACATTGTGACTGTACTAATTGCCATTGAATCATTCTGTTAAAAATGGTTAATTTTATGCTATATGAATTTTACCCCAATAGAAAAGATTGTAAATTTAAAAAAATTTTTTTTGAAAAGTCAAAATAAAAGCACATTGACTATTTGTATACTTTTACTATATTGATTACATTCTATAGATGAAACAGTAGTTTATACTATATAATATCTGGCAGGCATTTTTATTTGATAAATGTCAGCAATAAGACTCTTTGAGAAACTGTGCAATCACTGATTTTTTTTCCCCAGGAATCACCATCATACTATTTAAGATTTTCACCTAGAATTTTTCCTATCTGTCTGTGTTATCTCACTGTATAATTGCCCACCTTGAATTTTAAATCCTACGAGGAAACTCTCTATTCATTTCTACTTAAGTTATTACTGTGATGTCGGAAACTTGCACTTGCAGTAGCTCCCAAGGTAGAATCAGTTTTGCAAATCCATCTACATGCTGGTTTTCCTCATACACATCATTAATGAAGGTGTCAACTAGAAAGGTCACTAACAGCCATGCCTGCAGCACCCCACTGATCATCTCACCTCACTGATTAGAATGTGATATATTGCCTTTAATAATTGCCTTATCCTTGTTAACTAATTCTCAGTTCTTGTTGGGGGCCTTATGGTCAATATAATTAAAATTATTTTTTCTCTTTTTTTTTTTGTGCTACGTGGGCCTCTCACCGTTGTGGCCTCTCCCGTTGCAAAGCACAGGCTCCGGACGCGCAGGCTCAGCGGCCATGGCTCACGGGCCCAGCCGCTCCGCGGCATGTGGGATCCTCCCGGACCGGGGCACGAACCCGCGTCCCCTGCATCGGCAGGCAGACTCTCAACCACTGCGCCACCAGGGAAGCCCTATTTTTTCTCTTTTTATGGTAGTGAGATGCTATTGCCATACTGGCAGTACATGGGTATCAAACTTTCTTTGCTACTGTTGGACACTATCACTGGCAGCACTTCTGTTTAATTATTGTGGTAGCTAACGACAATGGTTTCTGAAATAACAGAGAGCTGAATTTTCATTGCTGGATCACCCTGTACTGGTTCTTCCTTTCTCTGGCTGTAATCTGTAGACCGTTTCAGCGCTCATTAGTACCTTTTAAGGCCTGAGGAAATAACAAGGGCAAATTCAACTTGTGTTCATTTTGTCTGGCTAGCAGCCTGTTTTCAGTCTAAAAACGCTTTGAGGATGAGGGTGATGATTATTGGTGGTGAATTAGAAGAATATATGGTTTATCCATCCCTGTGAGCTAGCTCCCCCTAACATCAACACTGAAAGTTACAGATAGAACCTAAAGTTGGCAGAATGCCTGGTGTGATCCTCTCCCCCATGTTTCTCACCAGGGGTGGGCACTGCTGGAGATCTGGGGGGGAGAGCCATTTGTCTTCCAGAATTATTCCATACTCTAAAGGACTTAGAGCACCCTGGACCTGGTGTTCTAAATGTCACTAGTTGCCAGGAGAGCCCAAAGTACCCCACACCTTTGTGGGTGCCTCCAAGTGGTACTCATCCACACCTTGTCACTTATGAGCAAACTGAGGCCCAGAGAGGTTTGGTGTCTTGCATAAAGGTACATGTCCAGTAAGTGGCAAAATTGGTGCTAGAATCAAAATGCCCACTTCCCTTATCCAGTTTTCCTGCTAAGGAACTCTCTCATGCTATAAAATGACTATTTCACATGCTCTCCCTACTTCTCAATCCTTTGACACTTCCTACCTTCATCTCACCATTAACTGGGGCCCTTGCTTCTTAATTCACCCTGAAAATAGAAGATAGAGGAGAACTGGCTCATCTTCACACCCTCAGATCTGCCCACCTGCCTGTCTTTACACCTGTATGTTCTGCCCGCCTTCCCATCACAAGCTTTTGCTTGTAAGACTCAATTCCTCCCTTATGCTCAAGGACTGTACTCCTTGAGTTATCCCTGTTGTCTCTTGCTTCCTCAGTTTTTCTCTCCTACTGGATTATTCTCAACATATATACTCAGTTACCTTTCATAGGAAAAGAAATGCTCTCATGGCCTCTTCATCTACTATGGTGTTTCTTGCTTCCCTGAAATAATTCTTCCCTAAGAGAACTGGCAGTAATTGCTCTCCCCACCTCCTCTGGCCCAATGGACTCAATAAGCTCCTCAGACTAAGCTTTCTTTACCCACCACACCCTCAAAGTCACTCTTGTTACCAATGACCTTCACCTTGCCACACCCAGCCATGAATTCTCAGCCCTCTTCCAAACCTCCCAGCAGGACTGAGCACAGTGACCACACCGTTCTTCAGGAAACAGTTTCTTCATTTGGCTTCTTAGATGTGATTTTCTTTATTTTTCTCCCACCTTTCTTACTTTTTGTTAGGCCCCTTCACTGGTTCCACCTCCTCGGCTCAGCCTATAGTTACTGGGCTTATCAAGGGCCCAGTCTTCAGCTCTTCTATTTTTAACAAAGCAACCAGAGAAGTGTTTAAAAAATAAACCAAATGTCTTCCCTTGTTTAAAAGCCCTATGTGGCTTCCCATAACACCTAGAATGAAATCCAAACCCTTTACTTAGACTGCAAGGCCTTGCATATCTAACCCCTTCTAGATTACTCCCTTATTCCACCCTAACCACTGATCTCCTTGCTCTTCTTTGATACTCCTAATTTACTTCTGCCTTAGGACCTTTGCATTCCTTCTTCTGAAATGCTGTTCCTTCTTCTGAAATGCTCTCTGCCCAGACCTTCTGAGAGTTCCTCTCCCTCATCACCCAGGTTTCTCCTCAAATATCATCTACTTGGAAAGAACTTCCCTGACTATTTTATCTAAAGTAGAATCCTCTCCTCTTTCATTGCTCTCTATTCCTTTATGGTACTTTATTCTTATTCATAGAATGTATCTCTACTAGACATTATATATAGTTTATTTACTGTTATTGAGAGGTAATATGGTAGACTGATTAAATATTATACATAGATTCTGGATCCCAAACTCCTAGATGCAGACACTAACTCTGTGACCTGGACAACTTCCTTAACCTGTCTTTTCCTCTGAGTCCTAACCTTTAAAATGGAGATATTGTTTAGTACTTACATATTTTTATAAAGATAAAATGAGTTAAAATGCATGCTTAACAAAAATGAGTCACCTAGTGCTACGTAAATGATAGGTATTATCATTGTAATTTTTTATTATTGTTTGAAACTTCCATTGGAAAATAAGCTTCAAGAGGACAACTACTTTGTCATTCTTGTGTACCACTATTTTTCTAACTCCTGAAGCAGTGACAGTACCTGGTGCATTGTTAGCTCTCAATATCTGGTTATTGAATGAACAAATGAATAACTTGCAGCTAATTGGACTTAGGTCTCAGCATACTCTCAAATCAGATTTGTATGATCTGAAAACAAGGTAGCTTTGAGAATGGCCTATAGCAAAGGATGGTCTTTCCAGAGCTATAAGTGACTTAGAATACTTGTAAAATTAAACACCCACATCTGCCTAGCTATCAGTTAAGGTTTTGTGACCTTCCATTTAGGCTGGTTTCCATTTACATGGGCACCATAGGGAGAACAAGAAGGTATAAAATGTTTGAGGTGAACTAGGAGACAGAAGAGTGAGTGATATGTTAAAAATATGAGCTTTGCGGGGCTTCCCTGGTGGCGCAGTGGTTGAGTCTGCCTGCCGATGCAGGGGACACGGGTTCGTGCCCCGGTCCAGGAAGATCCCACATGCCGCGGAGCGGCTGGGCCCGTGAGCCATGGCTGATGAGCCTGCGCGTCCGGAGCCTGTGCTCCACAACGGGAGAGGCCACAACAGTGAGAGGCCCGCGTACTGCCAAAAAAAAAAAAAAAAAAAAAAAGTGTGAGCTTTGCTCATTCAAGGAAGAAGGTAGAAGAAAAATAAATGAATGACAGAATAAGAATAGGGTTCTAATGTTTAGCTTTACCTATTTGCTCCTATATTATTTTAAATGTTCTCGGGCAATCTGTCCCTTAATATTTTCTATTTAGAGTTGTATTTTTCTTTCTATCTAGTTGACCAAATTCCTCTGGGTCCAGTAAGCTACCCTCAAGATGAAGACAGGGCCTCCTAGAATTTGAGCTGTTAAATGCCTGTGCTTTTTAGAGTATCAAGTAAAGTTATTAAAATACAACTAAATCTAATTTGGAAAATGTTCCTTTAAGAGAAATACTCCCAGATTTTCATTGATGAGACGTTACATATGGAGTCCAGGAATCTGTAGTCCACTCAGAAATGTGTGCTGAATTTGTTCATTTGTATCTTGGTAGACTGAAATAACTCAGTGCATCTTAGGCACTATCAAAACTATAGCAGATTTACCTTGCCTATGCACTAGTACCCTTGTGGCCAACTATAAATGAATGTAATGAGCATAATGCATTTAATCTGACCCCCTCACCTGTTCTTCATGGCATCTCAAAGGATACTGATCACTAACCTATTCTCTGAACTTCCTGTAGGACTTAAACCCATTCATTTGGTTGGCTGCCAAGTTTTTTAGACCTCACAAAACTATGGAAAGTTATAGTGCAATTTGAAACTTCCACATGTGCCTTTACAGCACTTAGCTACAACCTGAAATAATGTTTAGAATGTTTTTCAAAAGGAGAAAGCATTTTTTTTTTTTTTTTTTTTTTTGCGGTATGCGGGCCTCTCACTGTTGTGGCCTCTCCCATTGTGGAGCACAGGCTCCAAACACACAGGCTCAGCGGCCATGGCTCACAGGCCTAGCCGCTCCGCGGCATGTGGGATCTTCCCGGACCAGGGCACGAACCCGTGTCCCCTGCATTGGCAGGCGGACTCTCAACCACTGCACCACCAGGGAAGCCCGGAGAAAGCATTTAATAATGTCTACTCACCTTTCTTTGGAGATTTTGCTAAATCACTTTTTAAAAATTAATTAACATGAATCACTGAGAATAGTTGGATAACATGGAAAAGTTTTTGCATTTTTCATAAAACTTAAACAGATTTTTTAGTTATTGTACACTTAGTGAAAAAAGAGCAAACCCTGTTTTAGTTTCTTGTATTAATGAAGACACTTTCAGACCAGACACTTAAGAATTATTATGTAGTGAGGTTCTGACAGTAGAAGCCTTGCCATATGGGCACATAAACTCCTATAGCTTATGGAATATCAATGAGATTGTTTTCTCTCAGTTACTGTTTTGGAGACCAAGTGATGGCAGTTGGCAGTTTTTGAACAGAGAATATCTTTGTTTCTGTTTTACTCTAACTGCCCATCTGTTGCTTTAACTTTATGCAATTATTTCTGACAGAATGAAGCTTAAAATACTTGTTCCAGTATATTTATGTAAATTTGTTCTTAATATTATTCATTTCTAAATTCTTGATAATATGGGCTAGAAGGAAAGTTATTAAACATTGAAGTTATTAAACAACTGAATCAGTTCAACTGATAAAAGTTGCCTTCTATATGTTTCTGATGTTCCATTGATGCCATTAACTTCTCTGTGCTACCCTCCCTCAATTCTACAAAAGCTACCCTCATCACAGGTTGTATTGCCCTTCTGGTGGCAAAGGTAAAGGTCTCACTTTGCCATTTTGCTTTTCTTCAAATTATTTGGTACACTGGATGTTAGTGGATAGCCTATTTTTCCTTAAAACCTTCTCAGACCTCTGCTTCCATGGCAACATCATAATCTAGTCATATCTTCCTCTTCTTACTTCCTAGCCCCCCAACACTGTACAGCTTCCTACCGAAGAATACTGGGCCCTTCACGTTTCATCCACTCCTCAGCCAGATACTCAGCAAAGCTTCTTCTTCCAGGTATCATCTGCAGGTTATAAGCACAACTTTTTATCAAAAACTTGCTTGTCTTTTACTGCTCCCCATTGTACAGACCTACCTTACATCCCGTTCATTGCATCTTGACAGTTTAAAATAAACATGAAGGTAACATCATTATTTATTTGTGTTTCTTTCTGAAGTTTTTTCTGATCCTTTGTTCAAATATTCCCTTAAAAACTCAAAACCTAGGATTTACTTAGATTTAGACTATCACTATCCTTACTCTAAGTGTAAAAAGTAGTTTAGTTTTGTTCTTTCAGTGCTTTTTCAGGATAACCTAAATTCATAGATAATTTAAATATTTATTTTGATTATCTCATGCCTCCATATTCTGATGTGAATTTCTACTCATTTTATTTTTTTAGTTGCAAGGAGTATTGAAAATTAAAGAAGTTTCATGGACTTCAGTTGGAAAGAAATCATGTTTTTTTTCATTAAATTCTTTTAATATTTCTTTTTAAAATGTGATTTTCATATAATTTTTAAATGATTAACTTTCCAGTCCAGAAATATTTGATGAATGAGTTTAAATTAGTTTATTTCTCCTATACAAAATAGATTAGGAAATTCTACTTTGATCATTTGGACATATATTAATAACATGGAACATTGGTCATTCAGGCCTATTAAAAGTGCAGCGTGTTTGGAGGTGCCCACAGCATGCTTACGTGCCTGAAATGAAAACTCTACTTCCAACACTTATAGGATAACCAACTTTTCTGGTTTGCCTGAGACTGAGGGAGTTGCCAGCATGCTAAGCTATCAGTTTTAAAATGAAGACAGTCCCAGATAAACTGGGGTGATTTGGCTACTGCAAGTACTAGTTAAATTGCTCTCAGTGTGGAACAATTGGCAACTTTACCAGATTAAAAGCATGTTAAGGGTTTGTTTCTTGAATCACTTACACTTAAATCTATGCATATAAATATTAGCCATGCAGTTAACCCAAACCTATTTATTCTAATTATACAAAGATAATCTTACTCTCTAGATATGATTTAGTTTTACCTTACGTATTTTAATATAAAAACTGAGTTAAATTAAAAGCCACACCTTCCCTGTGTCAGCTTATTAATAACAATGGAACTTTGTCTATTTTTTTCATTCAAATAATCTGTATTTATTAAGCAGATACTGTTTGCCTCACATAAATACATAAAAATTAAAGCTATAATTATGAACAAGGTTATCATCCAGCACTTAATAGATTTTGTTAGTAATTTTGGGCCCCATTCTAGGTTTTCTAAATGCCCAAACATTTATTTAATTGCCTTCTGGTTGGTATCTCACTGTCCATGAGATCCCCTGTTCTTTTATTCCCTGGAGTTTAAGTATGTGACAAATGTTCCACCAAATTAAGTCACCTCTGGGTGTTAATTTCTTCTGCTTGTGTTGCTGGTTGCTCATCAATTGTATAAGCCCCCAATCTTTTTGAGAGAAGTATTTGTGTACAGTGGCTGAACAATGCTCCAAGATTAAGCCCATAATAGGAAGCTAGTAGAGCACAGTGCCACTGTGGGTCAAGGCAGAAACAGACCACACACTTCTCCTTCAAGTTTAACCTGAGAATCGGCTGTATGCTAACTCTGGTTGTGTTAGTTGGGTCATCTCAAAGGGACCCTAAATGATTCATCTTTGAGGAGGTGACAGATTCTCCTGTATGCCTGGCTGCATCTCAGAGTACTAGTTGAGCAACATAAGACTCTTCCTGCATAAAGGAAATACAGCCTGTAAAATGGTGCCTGACATACAGTAGGTGTTCAGTAAAATTTTGTCCAATAGGTCCTGCCCTGTTGTAATTAGCATCTCAAATGGGAAGCAGGAGTTCATTCCCCTGAACTCATATAATGTATTTCATGATTCAGCACTGAATTAAATATTATTTCTGAATTATTTACTTTGTATTTTTTCTAGTTCCTCTAACTGGACTTTAAAAATTTTTAAAGGCTAAGAATATAACTTACATTTCCTTTGTCTCTCTGAATGACATAGGTCAATGACAAGACTCTTGAAAAAGTATATTGGATTTTTAGTGACATCAGTGAATGCAAAACACTGATACATTTTGGCCGATAAACTAATTGAATCCCTAAACATGACATGAGTGTGGAAAGGAGAATAGGTGAATTAATGTAATTTTAAATTAATTTTTCTCTTCATCTCAAGGGGTCCTTGTAAATGAAGTGCCGTTAGAGTAAGATTTTAGAGTGGTGATTGATGTTGTAGGGTAAGAATTTGATGGATATAAGTGATTATATTACCTAGAATATGCTTGTGTTGGTAGTTCTCGTCTATTTTATTTGGACACGGCAGCAATATGTCAACAATACGAAAACATACACTTCACTCTAATCTGGAGCACAATCCATGTTACCTTCTATGGACTTTAACATAGGAGGAAATTACCTTGTGATTTTTCTAATGATGTTCTTTTTTTTTTTTTTTTTACATCTTTATTGGAGTATAATTGCTTTAAAATGGTGTGTTAGTTTCTGCTTTATAACAAAGTGAATCAGTTATACATATGTTCCCATATGTCTTCCCTCTTGCATCTCCATCCCTCCCACCCTCCCTATCCCACCCTTCTAGGTGGTCACAAAGCACCGAGCTGATCTCCCTGTGCTATGGGGCTGCTTCTAACTAGCTATCTATTTTACGTTTTGTAGTGTATATATGTCCATGCCACTCTCTCACTTTGTCACAGCTTACCCTTACCCCTCCCCATTTTCTCAAGTCCATTCTCTAGTAGGTCTGTGTCTTTATTCCTGTCTTGCCCCTAGGTTCTTCATGACATTTTTTTCTTAAATTCCATATATATGTGTTAGCATACGGGATTTGTCTTTCTCTTTCTAACTTACTTCACTCTGTATGACAGACTCTAGGGCCATCCACCTCATTACAAATAGCTCAAATTCTTTTCTTTTTATGGCTGAGTAATATTCCATTGTATATATGTGTCACATCTTCTTTATCCATTCATCTGATGATAGATACTTAGGTTGTTTCAATCTCTGGGCTATTGTAAATAGAGCTGCAATGAATATTTTGGTACATGACTCTTTTTGAATTATGGTTTTCTCAGGGTATATGCCCAGTAGTGACATTGCTGGGTCATATGGTAGTTCTATTTGTAGTTTTTTAAGGAACCTCTATACTGTTCTCCATAGTGGTTGTACCAATTCACATTCCCACCAGCAGTGCAAGAGTGTTCCCTTTTCTCCACACCCTCTCCAGCATTTTATTGTTTCTAGATTTTTTGATGATGGCCATTCTGACTGGTGTGAGATGATATCTCATTGTAGTTTTGATTTGCATTTCTCTAATGATTAATGATGTTGAGCATTCTTTCATGTGTTTGTTGGGAGTCTGTATATCTTCTTTGGAGAAATGTCTATTTAGGTCTTCTGCCCATTTTTGGATTGGGTTGTTTGTGTTTTTGTTATTGAGCTGGATGAGCGGCTTATAAATTTTAGAGATTAATCCTTTGCCAGTTGCTTCATTTGCAAATATTTTCTCCCATTCTGAGCGTTGTCTTTTGGTCTTGTTTATGGTTTCCTTTGCTGTGCAAAAGCTTTGAAGTTTCATTAGGTCCCATTTGTTTATTTTTGTTTTTATTTCCATTTCTCTAGAAGGTGGGTCAAAAAAGGATCTTGCTGTGATTTATGTCATACAGTGTTCTTCCTATGTTTTCCTCTAAGAGTTTGATAATTTCTGGTCTTACATTTAGGTCTTTAATCCATTTTGAGCTTATTTTTGTGTATGGTGTTAGGGAGTGATCTAATCTCATACTTTTACATGTACCTGTCCAGTTTTCCCAACACCCTTATTGAAGAGGCTGTCCTTTCTCCACCGTACATTACTGCCTCCTTTATCAAAGGTAAGGTGACCATATGTGCGTGGGTTTATCTGTAGGCTTTCTATCCTGTTCCATTGATCTATCTTTCTGTTTTTGTGCCAGTACCATACTGTCTTGATTACTGTAGCTTTGTAGTATAGTCTGAAGTCAGGGAGCCTGATTCCTCCAGCCCCGTTTTTCGTTCTCAAGATTACTTTGGTATTCAGGGTCTTTTATGTTTCCATACAAATTCTGAAATTTTTTGCTCTACTTCTGTGAAAAATGCCAGTGGTAGTTTGATAGGGATTGCATTGAATCTGTAGATTGCTTTGCGTAGTAGTCATTTTCACAATGTTGATTCTTCCCATCCAAGAACATGGTATATCTCTCCGTCTATTTGTATCATCTTTAATTTCTTTCATCAGTGTCTTATAGTTTTTTCCATACAGGTCTTTAGTCTCCCTAGGTAGGTTTATTCCTAGGTATTTTATTCTTTTTGTTGCAATGGTAAATGGGAGTGTTTTCTTGATTTCACTTTCAGATTTTTCATCATTAGTGTATAGGAATGCCAGAGATTTCTGTGCATTAATTTTGTATCCTGGTACTTTACCAAATTCATTGATTAGCTCTAGTAGTTTTCCGGTAGCACCTTTAGGATTCCCTATGTATAGTATCATGTCATCTGCAAACAGTGACAGCTTTACTTCTTCTTTTCCGATTTGGATTCCTTTTATTTCCTTTTCTTCTCCAATTGCTGTGGCTAAAACTTCCAAAACTATGTTGAATAAGAGTGGTGAGAGTGGGCAGCCTTGTCTTGTTCCTGATCTTAGTGGAAATGCTTTCAGTTTTTCACCATTGAGGATGATGTTGGCTGTGGGTTTATCATATATGGCCTTTATTATGTTGAGGAAAGTTCCCTGTATGCCTATTTTCTGTAGGGTTTTTATCATAAATGGGTGTTGAATTTTGTAGAAAGCTTTCTCTGCATCTTTTGAGATGATCATATGTTTTTTTCTCCTTCAATTTGTTAATACGGTGTATCACGTTGATTGATTTGCGTATATTGAAGAATCCTTGCATTCCTGGAATAAACCGCACTTGACCATGGTGTATGATCCGTTTAATGTGCTGTTGGATTCTGTTTGCTAGTATTTTGTTGAGGATTTTTGCATCTATGTTCATCAGTGATATTGGCCTATAGTTTTCTTTCTTTGTGACATCCTTGTCTGGTTTTGGCATCAAGGTGATGGTGGCCTCATAGAATGAGTTTGGGAGTGTTCCTCCCTCTGCTATATTTTGGAAGAGTTTGAGAAGGATAGGTGTTAGCTCTTCTCTAAATGTTTGATAGAATTCGCCTGTGAAGCCATCTGGTCCTGGGCTTTTGTTTGTTGGAAGATTTTTAATCACAGTTTCAATTTCAGTGCTTGTGATTGGTCTGTTCATATTTTCTATATCTTCCTGGTTCAGTCTTGGCAGGTTGTGCATTCCTAAGAATTTGTCCATTTCTTCCAGGTTGTCCATTTTATTGGCATAGAGTTAATTGTAGTAATCTCTCGTGATCCTTTGTATTTCTGCAGTGTCAGTTGTTACTTCTCCTTTTTCATTTCTAATTCTATTGACATGAGTCTTCGCCATTTTTTTCTTGATAAGTCTGGCTAATGGTTTATCAATTTTGTTTATCTTCTCAAAGAACCAGCTTTTAGTTTTTTTGATCTTTGCTATCATTTCCTTCATTACTTTTTCATTTTTTTCTAATCTGATCTTTATGATTTCTTTCCTTCTGCTAACTTTGGGGTTTTTTTCTTCTTTCTTGAATTGCTTTAGGTGCAAGGTTAGGTTGTTTTCTCGAGATGTTTCCTGTTTCTTAAGGTAGGATTGTATTTCTATAAACTTCCCTCTTAGAACTGCTTTTGCTGCATCGCATAGGTTTTGGGTCGTTGTATCTCTATTGTCATTTGTTTCTAGGTATTTTTTTATTTCCTCTTTGATTTCTTCAGTGATCACTTCGTTATTAAGCAGTGTATTGTTTAGCCTCCATGTTTTTGTATTTCTTACAGAACTTTTCCTGTAATTGATATCTAGTCTCATAGCATTGTGGTCGGAAAAGATACTTGATACAATTTCAATTTTGTTAAATTTACCAAGGCTTGATTTGTGACACAGGATATGACCTATCCTCAAGAATGCTCCATGAGCACTTGAGAAAAATGTGTATTCTGTTGTTTTTGGATGGAATGTCCTATAAATATCAATTAAGTCCATCTTGTTTAATGTATCATTTAAAGCTGTCTTTCCTTACTTATTTTCATTTTGGATGATCTGTCCACTGGTGAAAATGGGGTGTTAAAGTCCCCTACTATGAATGTCGATTTCCCCTTTTATGGCTGTTAGTATTTGCTTTATGTATTGAGGTGCTCCTATGTTGGGTGCATAAATATTTACAATTGTTATATCCTCTTCTTGGATCGATCCCTTGATCATTATGTAGTGTCCTTCTTTGTCTCTTCTAATCGTCCTTATTTTTAAGTCTATTTTGTCTGATATGAGAATTGCTACTCCAGCTTTCTTTTGGTTTCCATTTGCATGGAATATGTTTTTCCATCCGCTTACTTTCAGTCTGTATGTGTCTCTAGGTCTGAAGTGGGTCTCTTGTAGACAGCATATATATGGGTCTTGTTTTTGTATCCATTCAGCCAATCTGTGTCTTTTGGTGGGAGCATTTAGTCCATTTACATTTAAGGTAATTATTGATGTGTATGTTCCTGTTCTCATTTTCTTAATTGTTTTGGGTTCATTATTGTAGGTCTTTTCTTTCTCTTGTGTTCCTTGCCTAGAGAAGTTCCTTTAGCATTTGTTTTAAAGGTGGTTTGGTGGTGCTGAACTCTCTCAGCTTTTGCTTGTCTGTAAAGGTTTTAATTTCTCCATCAAATCTGAATGAGATCCTTGCTGGGTAGAGTAATCTTGGCTGCAGGTTTTTCTCCTTCATCACTTTAAATATGTCCTGCCAGTCCCTTCTGGCTTGCAGAGTTTCTGCTGAAAGATCAGCTGTTAACCTTATGGGGATTCCCTTGTGTGTTATTTGTTGTTTTTCCCTTGCTGCTTTTAATATGCTTTCTTTGTATTTAATTTTTGACAGTTTGATTAATATGTGTCTTGGCATATTTCTCCTTGGATTTATCCTGTATGGGACTCTCTGTGCTTCCTGGACTAGATTAACTATTTCCTTTACATATTAGGGAAGTTTTCAACTATAATCTCTTCAAATATTTTCTCAGTCTCTTTCTTTTTCTCTTCTTCTTCTGAAACCCTTATAATTCAAATGTTGGTGTGTTTAATGTTGTCCCAGAGTCTCTGAGAGTGTCCTCAGTTCTTTTCATTCTTTTTTCTTTATTCTGCTCTTCAGTACTTATTTCCACTATTTTATCTTCCAGGTCACTTATCTGTTCTTCTGTCTCAGTTATTCTGCTATTGATCCAATCCAGAGTATTTTTCATTTAATTTATTGTGTTGTTCATCATTGCTTGTTTCATCTTTAGTTCTTCTAGGTCCTTGTTAAATATTTCTTGCATTTTCTCTATTCTATTTCCAAGATTTTGGATCATCTTTACTATCATTATTCTGAACTCTTTTTCAGGTAGACTGCCTATTTCCTCTTCATTTATTAGGTCTGGTGGGTTTTTATCTTGCTCTTTCATCTGCTGTGTTTTTCTGTCTTCTCATTTTGCTTATCTTACTGTGTTTGGGGTCTCCTTTTTGCAGGCTGCAGGTTCATAGTTTCCGTTGTTTTTGGTGTCTGTCCCCAGTGGCTAAAGTTGGTTCGGTGGGTTGTGTAGGCTTCCTGGTGGAGGGGACTAGTGCCTGTGTTCTGGTGGATGAGGCTGGATCTTGTCTTTCTGGTGGGAAGGTCCATGTCTGGTGGTGTGTTTTGGGGTGTCTTTGGACTTATTATGATTTTAGGCAGCCTCTCTGCTAATGGGTGGGTTTGTGTTCCTCTCTTGCTAGTTGTTTGGCATAGGGTATCCAGCACTGTAGCTTGCTGGTCGTTGAGTTAAGCTGGGTGCTGGTGTTGAGATGGAGATCTCTGGCAGATTTTCGCTGTTTGATATTATGCGGAGCTGGGAGGTCTCTTGTGGACCAGTGTCCTGAAGTTGGCTCTCCCACCTCAGAGGCACAGCACTGACTCCTGGCTGCAGCACAAAGAACCTTTCATCCACACAGCTCAGAATAAAAGGGAGCAAAAGTTGAAAGAAAGAAAGAAAGAAAGAAAAAAAAAAAGAAAGAAAGAAAGAAAGGAGGGAGGGAGGGGGAAGAGGGGAGGGAGGCATGGAGAGAAGGAAGGAAGGAAAGAAAGAAAGAAGATAAAATAAAATAAAGTAAGATAAAATAAAATAAATATATTAAAATAAAAATAATTTTTAAGAAAAAAAAATTTAAAGAAAACAAACAAAAAAAACCGGATGGATAGAACCCTAGGACAAATGGTGAAAGCAAAGCTATACAGCCAAAATATCACACAGAATCATACACATACACACTCACAAAAAGAGGAAAAGGGGAAAAAATCATAAATCTTGCTCTCAAAGTCCACCTCCTCAGTTTGGGATGATTCGTTGTCTATTCATGTATTCCACAGGTGCAGGATACCTCAAGTTAATTGTAGAGCTTATCTGCTGCTTCTGATGCTGCTGGGAGGGATTTCCCTTTCTCTTCTTTGTTCTCACAGCTCCAGGGGCTCAGCTTTGGATTTGGCCCCACCTCTGCATGGAGGTCAACGGAGGGCGTCTGTTCTTCGCTCAGACAGGACTGGGTTAAAGGAGCAGCTGCTTCGGGGGCTCTGGCTCACTCAGGCGTGGAGGCGGGAGGGGTACGGAGTGCCGGGCGAGCCTGCGGCGGCAGACGCCAGCATAACGTTGCACCAGCCTGAGGCGCGCTGTGCGTCCTCCCGGGGAAGTTGTCCTTGGATCCCGGGACCCTGGCTGTGGCAGGCTGCACAGGCTCCCCGGAAGGGAGGTGTGGATAGTGACCTGTACTCATACACAAGCTTCTTGGTGGTGGCGGCAGCAGCAGCCTTAGCATCTCATACCCGTCTCTGGGGTCTGCGCTTTTAGCCGCGGCTCGCGCCCGTCTCTGGAGCTCCTTTAAGCAGCGCTGTTAATCCCCTCTCCTCGCCCACCAGGAAACAAAAAGGGAAGAAAAAGTCTCTTGCCTCTTTGGCAGGTCCAGACTTTTCCGCAGACTGCCTCCCGGCTAGCAGTGGTGCACTAACCCCCTGCAGGCTGTGTTCATGCCGCCAACCCCAGTCCTCTCCCTGCGATCTGACGGAAGACGGAGCTTCAGCTCCCAGCCCCGTCCGCCCCAGCGGGTGAGCAGACAAGCCTCTCGGCACCGCTCCTGTGTGCGGGAATCTCTCCACTTTGCCCTCCACATCCCTGTTGCTGTGCTCTCCTCCGCGTCTTCGAAGCTTTCCCCCTCTTCCACCCGCAGGCTCCGCCCGTGATGGGGCTTCCTAGTGTGTGGAAACCTTTCCTCCTTGACAGCTCCCTCCCACTGGTGCAGGTCCCATCCCTATCCTTTTGTCTCTGTTTATTCTTTTTTCTTTTGCCCTACCCAGGTACGTGGGGACTTTCTTGCCTTTTGGGAGGTCTGAGGTTTGCTAGCTTTCAGTAGGTGTTCTGTAGGAGTTGTTCCACGTGTAGATGTATTCATGGTGTATCTGTGGGGAGGAAGGTGATCTCTACGTCTTACTCTTCCTCCATCTTCCCCTCTAGGATCTCTAATGATGTTTTTAAAATAAACCTTACTCATTAGAATATAGAAAAGCTGGATTCGTAAAAGTCTTTCTCCAAAGGAGGAGAAGGAGGAGGAGGGGGATAAGGAAGGAGCAGCAGCAATCATCAAAACATTCAGTGCAGTAATAAGAGACAGAACAGCCCCAGGTGTGCCCATCTCCATAGGATTGCCTGTTAAGTATACAGAGGGCAGCAGGACCTTGAACCCCGTTTTTCTGATAACAGACCCTTAGAAGTTCTGAGATTCTAAAGGATGGACCCACATAGGCAAATAAGCTGGGGTTTAAAAGCGAGTTTGACTCAGGCTCTAAAGTGAAAATATTTTCATTTTTAGATAACTTGCCAATGATGGGTGAAGTATTATGGAAATGTAGCCAATCCTCGATCTCAGCCCAGTCCCTACCTACTTTATGAAACTATACTTAAACCAAGAGATAATTAGTTAAAAGCAACTCAGATCTGTGTGTGTGTGTGTGGGGGGGTTCCCTTTTCCTCCTTTACTTCTCTTTACCTTGGTTCCTCTTTGGTCGTCCAGGCTCTTGTTTATCTCAGAGAATAACTATAAATGTTAGAGTTGATTAATATCTTCATCAGCAGTTTCCTGGTGTGAATCCCAGATGACTCTCATTATTTACTCAAGTGTTTCTTTCCTTTTTTTTTTTTTTTTTGCGGTACGTGGGCCTCCCACTGTTGTGGCTTCTCCTGTTGCAGAGCACAGGCTCTGGACACACAGGCTCAGTGGCCATGGCTGACGGGCCCAGCCACTCTGCGCCATGTGGGATCCTCCCAGACCAGGGCATGAACCCGCGTCCCCTGCATCGGCAGGCGGACTCAACCACTGCGCCACCAGGGAAGCCCTACTCAAGTGTTTCTTTATGGAGTGTTGGATGTCAGCAAATGACTCTCTGAAAGAAGTACAACGTTTTCTTAAAAAAGGCAACATTTAATACCCGCAGTGAAGATGAAGTCATACATTCAGATATCCACTTGCCTTTTTCTCTTGGGGGAGTGGATTTTCTTCTAGAAGCAAGAGAAATTTTATGACCTGGTATTTTAAGAAAGAAGTTAGGATTATATATATGCTCTACTAATCTCAAATATTATCAGTCTTCCAGTTTAACTGTGGCAGAATGCATTGCTTTAATCTTCAAATGCATGCTTATTAACAAAGTGATTTTCTTTTAAGTGAGATGGGTATTTCAATGGGCATTGGTGAAAGCAAAGTCTTGATGGAATTTTAAAATGGCTTGTTATTTTAAACAAATTATGTCTATTTCATCATGTGGTCTACTTTATCATGATTTCTAAGAGAAGAAAGAAAATGAAGAACAGTTCATCATTTTTCAGGTAGTAAATTCCCAAGAGTAGATACTTGTAAGTTGTATATTAGCAACCTGAACTTTAGGAGGAGAATATGGTTCATTGTTTGTTTTTTCTAGCATCAGTGATGGTCATTTTAGACATATTGAAAGTACATTTTACTGGCTTGCTTATTTATTTAAAAAATAACTCCCCAATTAAAATTTATGCCTTCATTTGCACTAACATAGTACTGATTACATGTCTACCTTGTTTGTTCTTAGCTGATCACAAGACTGTCTCCTACCTCTACACAAAGCTGTAATCACCTTGAGGTCTAGAACTGTACCTTATTCACTTTCATGCTTATAAAAACCTGGCTCAGTGCCTGTTTCATGGATGTTCAATAAATAATTGCTGAGTGTATTCTGATTACTGCTGCTCTGTTTCCATTTTTACTGGTAGTGTTTTGGTAGTCTTCATAAAATGAAACTTTGAAACAGTTTTGTGCCAGTATCTAGAATTAAAATGGGTCATGTCAAGAAGGTTACATGTTAGAAAGAACGTGGCATTTGAAATCAGAAAGACTTGAATCAGGCGTGGCATTTGAAATCAGAAAGACTTGAATCAGGCAATCTGGGAAGTCAGGGCCTTTCAAATTGTGGATCAGGAGACCTTGGGTACAGTTAGTGGGGCATGTCTAAAATATATTTTAAATAATAAAATATAAAATTTTAAAGAAATAGGCTAGGAAAGGATAAAACATTTCATATTACTTCAAGAATCTTTTTGTTTCAAAGATAGATGTTTGCGTGCTTTTGCCTGTGTGTGTGTGATGTAAAACTTGTTCACAATTTAAAATGCAGATTGTTGTCAAAAAAAGTTTAAAAAACAGTAAGCTTTGGATATTTGAATGTTTCATAATAGTTCTGAGCCTTGAATTTCTTATCTGTAAAATACAGTCAAATGATAACTCTTTTGAAGGTCTATTCTGAAGACTAATGGTAGTAGTATATGTAAAATATTTTACATAGTACCTGATTTACATAGGAGACATGCAAAAGATGCTGCCTTTTACTAAAACTAATCCATTTAAAAGTTAATTGATTAAGATCTATTCAGGTGTACACAGGACTGAGTTAAGACTTTAAATCCATACAACTAATTTTCAAAATACTTTCTGATTTGAAAAACAATGATCTTAAAAAAATTAATCAGCAAGGACATTGCTTAATTAATTCACTCTGTTTATTGATTTTTCTTTGAGATCACTGCTTTTCAATTCAATAGAACTATTTTTATTTACCAATCCATCTACTCAAGTAATATATTTAGAAGCTGGAATATATCCAAAGGAACATGACAGAAATTTTTAGGTGATTCCAAACTTCTCCAATGAGGAGCAGTTATAGAATCTGGTGAAAGCCTACAAAAGAGACTTATTTCAGATGACATTGATTTCATATATTAAAAGGATTGTTGTGTGCCAGAGAAAGTAAGTGTGTTCTTGAAAAAAGGAAGAATGAAGACCAACTTTTTGGAAGTTATGGAATAATAGAGTTCAACTCAAAATAAGAAACAAAGAATTATACCTAAGTCTGGTCCTGAAACATCATAGCTACATTAGAAGTGATGTTTCTCTGAGAAGGGCGAGTGAGTGTGGTGGGATTTGATATCATGCACACTGTCTTTTTAGTTTAAAAATTTGGTGATTTTTGATTGGCTTTTATGGGTTAGAAATCCTGATACACCATATACTGAAACTTTATGTTGAGCAACCCTGTGTGACATATGCATATGAGATATGTTTTTTGCATAAATGGACCTGAAATCTCAGTCCAGCAGAAAACACTGAGGAGTTTGCTAATTTTTATCCGTGAAGGAATCCATGCATTTATCAGGTCAGTTCCCATCTTTCACAGGCATTTAACTGCTTATCCCTGGCTTTACTCTGAATTTCTTCTTCATTTTGTCAATTACTTTTGTCTTTAGTACTTAATTAGAAACAAAAGGAGAAAAGAAGTCTATCTATTGGTCATTTTTAGCAACTCTACTGGATGTAAGCCCTGGTACAAATGTAGACAAGGTTTGGGAAATGATATGAGCATAGGAACACCTATAAAGAAGAAGAATACTGGGAGGCGAACTGATGATGTCTGGAAGGGGAGAGGAGACTCTATATAAAATGATGATTAGTCTTACCTAGAAGCCGACCAAGAAAGGGAGACCTACAGGGGAGGATTTTTTTTTTTTTTTTTTTTTTTCTGTAGCCTTTGGAAAGGCTTTGGGTGGCTTTAGATCTTGTTGGGAAAACGTAAAGGATATCCTCGTTCATAATGTAGTCTTAGTAGCTGAAAATGACTCTCCTCTCTGAAACAGTTTATAGACGAGAAATTGAGTTGTACTATATGTAAGCTTATTTGCCTAGTTAATATAGAGCTAAAATCAGAACATATATTATTTGACTTTGAATCCTGTATTCTAATACTAGTCCTGATGGATTACTGCCCTGAAACATTTTCTCTGAGTCTGATGGCCTCAGGCAGCTGAACCTTGTCTCTTAGGGTTTTAGCTATGGATTGTAATTACGTCAGGTATCTTCTATTTCTCACTATCAGTAGTAATGGAGAGTAGCTTTGTCAGAATGGTCCATAGAGCTGAATGAGGCCTTAGAGATCTCTTTCAGAAATTTTCAAACATTATTTTAAAGTGAAACCCTTTGTTCAAACAATATTTATGTAATAATAGTTTAATATATAAAACAAACCAGAAAGAGGATTAGGGGACCTAGACCACTGTCTGTCCCCACCTCCCACTCCCACCGCAGTACAACCATGAGGCTCCCAATCTTCATGTTCCCAAGAAGCATGATAATTAAAAAAAAAAGTCTATTTGATTGCCTTTGTTTTACAACCAGAGTTTCTTTGAATGCAGAAGAAAGAGGAAATTATTTTAGGACATCCTAGGAGAAAAATCCACTATCTTAAATATGGCAGAAACAGCCTTTAGGAATGGATTTCAGTGAGCATGACTCCACTGTAGTCCAGGGGAAGGAAAGATGTAAAACATGAGGAAATTGGCCCTAATGGTGCGCCAAACAGACATTTATAAATATTAATCAACTCAAGAGTACAATTGACCAACTATTTCTAGTACCTTTCCTAAAGAAAACAAAGTCTGTGAAAATAAATGTATTTCTCTAAATATAAACACTTGTTAGTGCTGATTTAAAATAATTTTGTATAGGTGCATTGTAGCAGCTGCAGCAATGGCTTTTTCCAGGGAATTCTGCAAAATAGCAACAGGTTTGGACAAGCCATCCTATAGTTTCATAGGGCAGTGTCTCTAAAGAGGCTGGTTTTCCCTTCATGTATTATCTGGAAATCAGTTGGAGCCTCCAGAGCCTTCTTAGGATGAGGTTCAGTGATTTTTGGATAAGAGAAATGGAGGGCCAAGATCAAGTAATCACAATTTACGTAGTGACAGCTCTGAGAACTTAGTCCCAAGGCCAGCTTTAGTGGTTACTGATGTTTTTAATGATTACATTGCCAGTGAGTGCATGTCTTATAATTTCCTGAGACCTGAGACTCCCTCAGGTGATGGCATATTTATAGCCTGTTTCAATGCTTTTTTCGTCCTGAATCCATGACTGAATGTTTAATAGTATCTGCTATTTCCTTGTCTGAAGACTCATCTTGCCCAGTTTCACTTACCAACTTAGCACATGGAGGTAACTCTCCCTCAGGAAGAAAGTAAGTCTGTGTGCCAGTCGTGCCAATCACCAGCACGTTTTTCTTCAGGTCAATGGAACACTGATGTCTCTTGAGCATATCTAGCCCTAGAAGCATATCCATGGGCTGCTCCTCAAGTATAGAGAAAGAGCATTGTAAGAAATCACCTTCGATTTGAATCTGAGCTAGGTGAACTCGGCCAATAATTCTCTGCGTGCCCACACCTTTAGCAATCCCAGCCCATCGTCGGTCCACCAGCCGTATGATATTACATCTCTCGGCACAAGCTTGGCTCATAATGGTCATTTGGGCACCCGAGTCAACAAAAGCCTTCAAAGGATGTCCATTCACTTTGCAGTTGATGTAGAGCATGGCCACTTGTCCAAAACTCTCTGGAACCTCTTCCATCGCTATATTCATGTTCTCCTCAATGTTCTGCTGCCGGATCTCTTCCTCTATTTTGGCCTGAGCTTCCAAATCAAATAGGTCAGCAGAATAGAGGCTAAGTCTCTCTTGCTCTCTCAGGGACCTTTCCCTTTGCTGCTCCATCAGGACCTGAGAAAAGGTCTCCAGGTTTCTGCTGAGCAGGGCTTTGGCCAAGGCAGGATTGCATTCCTCCAGCAGGGACAGATCATGGGGGTTGGAAAGCAGCATGTTTCGGATCAGGGCGGGGCTGTCCAGCCCTTGAGCAGAGGTCATCTTCTTTCCAGAGTCCAGGCCGCGGGACTGCTGGACCGACTGTGCCTGCTGGTGCTGGTGGTGCTGCTGGGAGCTGGATGTCCCAGGCACGGCTGTCCCGGTGAAATCGCTCTGAGGCAGGCTGGATGTTTGGCCCAGAGGCCGGGGCCCCACGTTCTCCTTCTGGAGTAAAACGACCATGTCGCCGTCTTTGAGGCCATAGGAGCCCAACGAACAGTGGTCGTCGGCAAGGAGTCGCTCCATGTAGACAATCTGGATCTCCTCGGCCGGGATGCCAGACTCAAGCTCACAGAGGACACGGAAGTTGTGGAGCTCAAAGTCAGGGCTGACCTGGAGGGAGAAGGTGGCCTCGGAGAGGTCCCTCCGCACACAGTAGACAGTGAGCAGCATGGCATGGGCCCGGGAAGGCCAGCTGGGCAGAGGGCATCGGGTTGCTCACTGGCTGAATGGAGCTGGTCTCTGTAGATGGCTCAGCTACACCTCACGACTCGGTGTCTTGTTTAGGTTCATTCACCTCTCAAGGAGGTGCAGCCACTCACACCAGTCTGGGTGACCGCTCGCCAGCCTTAGTGCCTGCTGCTTGGCCTCGTGGAACCTTGAGGGGACACGTGTGTTCTGAAGTCCATTTGTATGTGTGCTGCTTGGAACTTAGAATGCCTGTTCCCATAGAAACAAAGTCACTCGAGTCCATTCAGTTCCAAGGCTAGCCCTTCAAAACCTATTTAACCCATGGTCTGAAAAAGATTGTTTCAGCTTTTCCTAAACAACATATTAACATTTGTTCTTTGAGAATTGTATTCTATGTACTTTTACTTATCCCCCAAACAGTGAGTGCTTGTTTCCTACATGGGAAGTATCAGGCTATGTGCTTGGTATAAAAAAAAGATACGTCAGACTTGGTGCGTTCCCTTAAGGGTCTCACATTCTAGGGATAGATTGATGGTAAATGGGTAAATCACAATATCGGAGGTAAGTACTTTGCAGACATGCTCAGCATGCTGAGGGATGTCTTTAGAGAGAGGAGACAAGTGGATGTTGAAGGATGAGCATTTCCCATGTGGAAAGTGGTGAGAGTCACTCGAGACAAAAAGAATTGTATGTATAAAGCAAGAATTCATTACAAGGCCTGTTATTTCCAGAGAAATGTGAGACATTAAACGTCTTAATAGGATAAATCTGTACATGAATTCGAATGGCAGGATATGAAGCTGGAAAAAATTCATTGGAGCCAAGTTATAAGGAGTCACATATGAGCCCAAGGAGTTTAAATATTACCAATAAGCAAGAATCCTCCCCTCCCCACCCTTCCCCCCACAGAGGGAGAGAAAAAAGAGAAAAGAAAGGAAATGGAAGAGATTTGAAGCAGGTCTTTGCGATGTTTATTTGTTTTATTTAATTGATTTAAGGAAGAGGTTTCTCACAACAAATGGAAGACATACGTTTTGGCAGGAGGGTCAGGTAGAGGCTTTCTCAATGGCTCAAAGAGGGAGCTCTTGCTAGAATATGAAAATGTAAGAGGCAGTGGAGAATTAAAGTGTTTCATAAGTAGAATGGACAGGATATGTTTACCCATTGGATCTGGGGAGCAGAATTGTATGGAAAACACAGAGGGTCTCTAAAATAGGAGACTGGTTAGAAATAGGCCATTACCTTGAATGGATGAGTGAGAGGAAGCTTGAGGAGACCAATCTGACATCTATTCTGTAGTAAAATGCATGGCGAATGCCACACTGGAGGCCAGATTTGCCTCACTGACCCTAGGGCACAGCCCTGCCCCATACCAGAGTGGAGGCTCAAAGGCAAGGGTAATGTGGTGCCTCAGGGCAAAAGGAAATCATCTAGAAAATCCTTGAGTGCCAGTTCTTTTTCTTTAGATTTCACAATGTGTTTTGCCCTGTAAAGAGGTCATGCTTTCCTAGCTTGGTCTTCCCAAGTATATTTTCTTATGAACCAAAAGGTAGTCAATATCCTCTGCCTCATCCCCTCTCCTTGTTTCAAGTCTTGTCAGAAGACCTGCACTATTACTTAGAGAAAGGTGTTGCATCAGTCTAAAGAACTGGGGCGGGGGGAGGTGTCCCTGTTTCTCATGTGTTTGTGTCAGGTGGAGGACTATATTTCACTCATTGCTCTAATTATCCTAATGTTTCATACTCATATTCATTTATGTTTGGAATGTTGACTGAATGCCTACTGTGTGTGAAGCATGTGCAAAGCTTCAGGGATGCACATGATAATGTTAAATACAGGCTGTGTTCTTAAAGGAGCACAGTCTAAAATAGAGGACACACACACACACACACACAAATTGGGGGTTTAAAAAAGTATCATAGAATCTGGCAGAATGTGGGAGAATTAATAATATATGCGAAACAAATGCAGAATATGGAGAAGGCTGTTGGGCAGGGAAGGCTTCCTGAAAGAGTTGGACTTAGAAAGATGACAAGTCAGTCATGTGGGGGTGGGCTGGGGTGGAGGACAAGGCTGAGAAGAAGACTGCCTGACTTAGAGCCTTTAACAGGAAAGGCAGCACTTCAATGATAGGAGGATTTTATAAAAATTTAGGGAAAAAAAACTAGCATCATAATATTCTTGTAGAAAATTATGAATTATTTAGAACTATCTTTCACTATTTATAGAGATGGATGGCCCTTTGGCCCAACGATATTAAGTTAATAAATTTCTTCTGCGGTTCTTAGTGTCCTCATCAGAGATCAGTAGTGGTTTCCTCTGAGTCTGGGAACAACTATAAGGTGAGACATGTTCATATGCAAATTACTCTGCTAGGAGCAGATGAGACGTTGGTAGGGCTTACGTTCCACGTTCCTTTCCCCCTACCCCAACCAGCTTCAGACAATGTTTCTTAAAATCTTAATAAGTTAAGGAGATAATACTAGGGTTTTTGTCTTTTTAAGCAGTGAATAAAATTATTTTTGTAGAATAAGATTTTTTTTTGGCAAAGCAGGTATTCAGGATTCACATCCAAAGCAGCCAGCAACTTTTTCATGTTACCATTGCCTTCATACTGAACATAATTAAGTTTTATGCAGTATGTTTTATTATCTTGTTGTAATTCTTTACTTTTAGTGGCATTTTCATTTATGTGCCTTTTTACTATTTTACCCTTTACTGAGAACACACAGTGGAAAGCAAAGAGGACTCAAGGTCTGGCCAATGAACTGTCATCATTCCATAGATCACAGGATGGTCAGGATTGCAGGGAGCCTTCGGATTCTGTGGTCCAGTCAACCATCTAGATCTTAAACCTCTGTTGCAATTTGCAACAGAGGTTTAAGCCTGGAATCTGAAAAGATAAATATAGCCTCCTGGGGCTGTTTAGTACTTCATTTTGTATATTCTTTTATTTTTTTTCATTTTACTCAGTATTATTGGTGATTCAAATACCATATGTGTAATTCTCTTACCTCAAAATTTTAATTAAAAACCTCTTTTAATTATGTAATAAATGGGGGATCATTGGGAGTATATAAAGATACTCCTAAATGTAAAACGTTCTTATACCTTAAACCCTTATTGTACAGACCACTTGGAAATGGGTGGTCTGAATTATCTACGGGTACTAATCATGGTAACTGAAGGTTATTGCAACTTTTCTTTAGGAGTTTTTGTGAAGTATATACTCTTACTTTTCTTCCTTGGTAAGTACAATGTAGGAACATAATTGAATCTTTCTTTGATAAGTGAGACACCTGCAAGGTCTCAGGGCTATCACTCAGAAATCAATTCTCATTGTATAGCCTAAATACCCATAAAATAGAAAAGATGACACTTATTTCATACTGGCCAAGTAAATAAACCCAAAATTATTTTTATTTTTATTTTTGCGGTACGCAGGCCTCTCACTGTTGTGGCCTCTCCCGTTGCGGAGCAACAGGCTCTGGACGCGCAGGCTCAGCGGCCATGGCTCACCGGGGCAGCCGCTCCGCGACATGTGGGATCTTCCCGGACCGGGGCACGAACCCGTGTCCCCTGCATCGGCAGGCGGACTCTCAACCACTGCACCACCAGGGAAGCCCCAAAATTATTTTTTGAAGTAATCCACAGTAATACCTTTTATAATTTGCTTCTTTATAAAAACTTAATGCAGCAAAAATCCAGGTAATTAATGGTTCCACGTAGTACAGTGAGTTGATGTTTAAAGTACCATCTCTTGCTTTACAGAGCAAAACAAATGTCTTTTATCTGAAAAAATAATATAGCTACATGAATGTCATTATGTAGTGTATACAATAATTAAACCACATTAAGCAAATATATTAGCTTGCTGTATTTTGATTATTTCCTTTAAATACATGCCTGGTGTTACTTTAAAAATAAAGTGTAATTGAGACCTATTAAAACAGTTAAATCATCACTTGAGATTTTCAATGCCATTTAGGGAAAGATACAGAATTTTTTAAGCTCTATTCATAGGCTGAACAACTAAGTTTCCCACTGTATTCATAGGTTAAACAACTAACTTTCCCACTGTTTTTCTGTTTGCAATACAATACATTGTGCCAGAACTGCCACTAATGAATAACATTTATTTCTTCAGGTAGTTAATCATTTAGTAGACACGTTAAAATGCTCTGATGGAAGTTTAAGCTTTTTATTAGTTTGTTTGGAGGTTCCCCTATTAAAAAAGTTTAGCATTGCCCATTTTTGAAGCTTAAAGACCATGATAAGTCCTCTTAAATATATAAACAGATATGTAATTGAAGAAACTCAAGAGACCTGAGAAATTAGTCTGCTGGGACCCAGCTAGTGTTTTTTCTTTATTGTAAGAACTAAAGAATATGAACAGAAGACCCACACATGCCTGCCACACGTGTGCACACACACACACATGTGTGAGAGAAAAGAGCAAGCGCACACTCAGGATATGTTTTCAATTACTTTGAGAATGCAATGAAGATGATGTCACTTTTCAGGCGGGAGTATTTTTATCGTGCCTTTGTTTATTACTTTATTTTATAGATTATCATTTTAACAACATCATAAAAAGAGATGCATTTTAAGGTATACACTGCATATTGAAAGTAATATAATCTCTTGATAACTTTTAGTGTTTTCAATATATATATATACTTTCCATGTCTAAATATACATGTATGTGTATTTTCATTTTAAAGGAAGTTTGCTGCTATGATTTTGTACTTTGTCTTAAGAATATAAAATGTCTTAAGAATATAAGAATATAAAAAATATTCTGATCTATGGGATGCCCACCTTGTTTATTGAAGGTTTAAAGATTACTTATAATTTGCGAGGGAAACGTTTATAGATTAAATAAATTTAGTGTAACAAATTAAAAGCAGGATTAAAAACAATTTATAACTTTGTGGGTTGATAATTACTTTTCTTAACTTTCAGTGTACCTTAGATAAGGAATGTATTTATTTTCCTATTCCTGCTGTGAGAGTAGCCATATAACACAAAATAGTAGCAGAAATGATAATAGGGCCTTATGTTTTGAATTCAGCTGTGACTGAGGAAAATTATTCAAACCACTTTTTATCATTTACTCATTTATAGTAACTTGTAATGAGCTCATCTCAAAAACACTGTCATGATAGTTTAGAAATGCCAGTGGGATCTATTTATAAGTTCAAATACACTTTAATAGTTCTATCAATAATTTACTTGTGGTTTCTATACTTTTCTGCTTTGTCCTTCCTTAGTCCTAGTGAGAAACCAGTGGAAGTATCTTGGCTTGGTCTAATTAGTTATAAAAAAATATGCATTTGGAAAGTTACAGATTTGTTTAACTAGTTCAATTTCTGCCACTTGGAGATTAGCTCAGAAACATGTTAATAATTTCTCATAGTAAATATTTAATGACCACTTCCTATGAGCAAATCAGTGGACTAGTAGGGGCTTTGAGGACAGAAAGATGAATAGGAGTCACTTTCCTCCAAAGAACAAGATATCTACTAGGCCAGATAAGACTCAAGCACTTTGAATCATTTTATGTAACAGAAATTAGTAAAAGTCGTGATAGATGTATAAATAAAATGCTGTGCTTGGATAGAGGTTACTTGTTTGGGTGAGGGGTGCAGGGAGCGAGTAGGACTATGCAGAAAGCTCACTGGTGAAAGTGCTACTGAGTTCAACCTGGAAGTATGATTTGGTCACAGCCATAGTAAATTTTACCCCCTGGGTTTGGAGGAACAATCCTTTCCTTGATGTGTCATGCCACACACTTGACTCCTTTCTCCTCTTACACACATACATTTTACTGTTAATTTTGTTTCCTTGTAGATGCTATTATCAAATGGATGCAGTAGAATAGTAGGGTTGGTACAGGGAAGGAATAATAGTCTAGCCTTCTCCCTGAAACCTAGCATTCACACAGGCACCCACACAGACAAACAGAATGAATATCCATGTTTGTTTCTGTACAGAGCTTGGCTGGTTCAGCTAAGAGACAGTCTTTATCAGGAGGAAAAGCCTATGCAGTGCCTGGATTGAAATCTGCATAGGTCTTGTTCTCAGCTCACCTTCATCTGCTTTAGAGTTAGTGAAGATTCCTTCAGGACGTTGGCATTGCCTTGCCTATCAGTCTTAGATTGTTACTGTCTAGCCTGTGGAGATATTTTATTAGAAAATGTGTAGAGGCTGCATCAGGAATTTCCAAATGTCCTTGTAACTGCTTTCAGTGTGAGTGTATATAATTAGTGAATATTATACTTTATTTTTTAAAAAGGTGTTGATAATACTACACATGTATGGATAATACAGGGCAAAACGTTCTTTTCAGAACGTAACTTTCGTAACCAGTTTTTGCATTGTCCGCATATATTCACTTCTGACGCATGAGACATCTAACCCCAGGGCACAGAGTAATTAGCACGCAGTCCAAACAGGAAGGGTCTGAAGAGGCCTCCAGCCACCAGCCATGCCACCACAAAAGCCAGTAATGTGACAGGTCACTTCATTTATTGTGACACTTTGGGTCAGATAGAATGGATGTATGTTTCCTGATAGAAGAGAGGTATATTGGAAAGATCTCAAATAAATAAAGAAGCCCATTGTACCACAACAACATGGTCATTTTGATATTTTATGAATTATATGCATGATGGGTGATGTTTCTACAACTGTCTTATAAAAGACAAAATTTCCAAGTTGTTTATGTAGCTTTCTCTATTCTAAACAGCAGCTGAGTTAATTGATCACCATGGTAATTAGCATGGCTAAAATCCATCTGTCTGTAGAATTTAACTGTATTCTAACCATGAAAATGAGAAAGCCTGATAAACAAAAGCTTCAATTGAAAAAAAAAATAGCAAACAAAAGAGAAATCAACTCACCTATTTTGCTCAGATAAATTAAATCTAGCAGCCTAGATACAAGGAGAATTCTTTCTTAGGCCATCTAAATGATATCAGGTCCAGAGAATTTTCCTTCTTATTATCAGAATGGTTTGGGAGTGTTAATGTCTTCGTGGGCTATCTCTCTATTCTGAGAGACATGAAACTCCCAGGCTTGTCCTTTATTCCATTGTCATTTCCATTCCACTTATGAATATTCTGTTTCACTCAGCTCATAAAATGTGCTTAACTGCTGATATGCTTTTGTTTACTCATATATTGGTAAAATATTTCAGTGCTGCTAATTCACAGAACATGAATAGTCTGTCTTTGGAGGCCTCCAAAGGACACGTACTAATCAGAGAAACCACATACCCTGGCTTTCAAAATAAGAGACCCAATTTCAGATGTTGAGGGGAAAGAAGATAGGATCATTGATTTTTTTCTTTTTCTTTACAAACTATAAATGAAATGGAACAGAAATGTCTTTGGCAACCCTAACAAAACTTATTGAGTTTTGAGTCTTATTTTTCTCTATTTCCTTATTTTTCTACAAAGCAACCTAAATTACTATTAATCTTAAACAAAGACATGGTTTGATTTCATGTTCTTACTTCAGTGTGTTTCATCTAGAATGTAGAATTGTGGTGAGCCCTTCATGCCTGTGACTAAGAGACACTAGACCAAATGTTAAGGTAACTCATAAATTACTGCTTCTACAACATAAAATATACTGGCATTAGATTGACATCAAAAAGTGGAGCCCCACTGAAGTCAAGGTTTCTGATACTAAGATTGTGCTCTCAGACTATGTCTTTAGAGAAAAATTTAAACCAAACAGGATCATCAACTACTGAACTTGCAGTAAGCCAGCCTAAATTAAAAAGCAGTGACAATTTCAGGTAGGAGGTATACTTTGTGTTTGTTGGGATGGATATGTAGCAAATTTATCTAGCAGTTAGCCTCAGGTCTCTACCTTCTCTTTTGTAGTCCTAGGTAGATCATTCCTTTATGGTATTGAATTCTTCATCTAAAATAGCTAGGATCATCCTAGATAAAAGGTACCTCAATAAGAGAAAAAGAATTCATCTTACAATAAAATAGGCTCTAGGTGAATCATTTCTTACAAAGAAGGCTGCAATTTCTTTCCTTTGAAAATATCAACTCGTTGTGACTCTGTGACCATAAAACATCAACAAAATACAAGCATCTTAAAAAAACTAGTATCAAAGTATTTAATCAAGTTATATTATTCTATCCTTGTATACAACAACAATATTCAATATCTGCAGTAGTGGAAAAGCAGTCACACATACACACACACACATATACACACACTAGAACTGGGTTGGATACACAGATCAGTAAGACAAAGCCTGTTGTGGCTCTGAAGTGAAAAAAAGGGAGGGTTTAGTGTTCACTGGATTGGTCACATTATCTGAATGCCCTTGGACAAAGCATATATTTCTCTGATCCTCATTTTCCTCTTATATAAAATAGGGATAATGACAATGATCTCTTTTCCATAAGATTTTGCTGTGGGCTTAATGGATAGATAATTTGAATTTGTCCTGTAAATAGAAAAGCACTCTACCGAAGTTTTTTTCCCTCGATGAGTAGAAGCAATAATTAACAACCAGAAAAGTTAAGAAGAGAGGTTAGAATTTATAGTATCCTGAAGGTGATATGCAGATTAATTTTAAGCCCTCATTGACTAGGACTTGGTGCTTTTGTGCTTTTAGAGCTGTCCCTACTCTCTTCACCTCGCACTCCAGCTTCTCAGGGTAGTAGCAAGAATCTGTCACTAATTTGGTTTCAAAACCCCAAGAAGTATCCTTCAAAGTTGAAAAATAAATCCATTCAGAGTGTATTATCTCAACAACTTATTCAGTGTCATTTTTAACCATAGCAGTCTGTGAGCTGTTCTTCAGTGTTGTTTTTAACCAAAGGAAGTAGACAACAAGGTTCTGCTTGTAAGGCGCTTACAGAATTATTGAGCAGAAAGAACATAATGAAAAAGATAATCCATTCACCATAATTAAAACTGTTGCAAAGTAAGTCAAGTTAGTAGACAATCAAATTGTTGATGTTGATGCCAAAAGTATAAGTATGGTCCTTTCCCATAAATTATGGTTTGGAATCATTATTATGGACGGTCATGTGTTAGATGGAACAATGAGAGAGCCTCATTCCACATACCTTCCTCAAAGGTCCTTTTTTTTTTTTTTTAACCAAATCCTCAGAGCAATTGACAGAGCTGAGCAAATCAACACTCAAGAAACTCTTTCTTGAAGTAAAACCTACTACAGAAAAGTGCATGAATCACATACACACAGCTCCAAAACACTTTTCTAACAAAGCAAACACACATATGAATCCAGCACCCAATTTAAGAAAGAGAATTAACATTTGTGGTCACTTCCAGCCTCCACTTAGTCCCAAAAGCGACCACTATCCTGACTTCAAACAACATTGATTCATTTTGCCTGTTTTTGTTTCTTACGTAAATAGACTCATACAGTAAGTACTCTTGTGTTTGGCTTCTTTTATTCAACAATATGCTTGTGACATCTATCTATAGTATTATATGTAGATGTAACAGAGTCATTTGGACTGGACAGTAGGGGACTCCTCGGGACAATTGTAACAGCCATCTAGAAGTCCCCTTGAAGAACTGATATTTTGACGGTGGTCATTGATCCTGTGGCCATGGAACAGCAGATGCAGTCTCTCAGAGCAGGACCTTTGAACCTTTGTGATGGTGCACCTCATTAGTTAAAAAGAATCAACAAGAAACTTTGATCACATTCTCAATATGTGTATATTTATAAACTATATGTATAACATTATAAAATACATAAAGGATAGATAATTTAAATGGATCGGTTAAATACTACTTTTTGTCTACCCTCACCAATGCATCTGGAGGTGCAAGAACCTTACTTTTGAGACCAACAGAAAAAGCAATTAAGACTCTGTTGCTCTGGATGTATGCCCAAGGAAGCAGGCTTCCTTTCAGCGTGGCATAGGTTAGGATCAAAACAGGAAGGCAAGTATCTAAGAAAGCCTACCCTTAAGAGGTACTGCAGAGAACCATGCATGTAATGGCACTTCATGGGCTGAGAAGACAGTGTCACAGCCACAACCACTGAGTCAGGAGCAGCTGGAACACAACTCTGCCTGCCCTAGCTTTCCCACCTCTTGTACTGGCTTCAGGGCAAAAATGCAAAGGGCGTTTGAGGGACTCTGTAGAGAGTTCATGTGGGAACTGACAGTCAGATGATGAAGGTGCACCCAAAAGAAAAGAGGGAGATAGGAAGGTAGATTCAGAGCATCTTAACCTTTGCTGCCCAGTGGCTGGAAAAGTTTTCAGTGCTTTAGAAAGACGGTACTGCTGAATAACAAAGCTGTGATTTGTTATGCTTATACTTTTGAAGGCAGATACTGTTGCTGCCCCAGCTCATCTCCCTGAGCCCCGGCTTGTGTTCCTGTAAATGCTGACAGCTTCCCATTTCCAGAGCCTTGTGTCTTAGTTTCTGTGTCTCTCGGGAGCTTGCTCAGACCTCCTCAGCTTGGAAGTGCTGGGCTCTAATGTCTCCAGAAACAACTCTCAAGCAGCAAAAGATGGAATTTGGGTGGATAAATGCCCCAGCTTCTCCATCTTTCTGTGGGGCAATTCTGAAGTCTGCTCCACACGGTGCCTCCAGAGGTGTTGAACTGCAGTGGCCCACAGCAATGCTGTGTTCACTAGGTTTTCTCCCTGCCTTGTCTCAGTTTATCCACTTCTCGCTTGTGCATCCTGGAATGCCCTCCCAAATAAAGACTGTCTGCACCCACATCCTTGTCTTAGTGTTAACGTCTGAGGAGAAACAACCATAAATGAATTTGGGCGGGCAGGGGTGGTGGTGGTTACATATTTATCTATTGTGTTGTGTGTGGGTTTTCTTCAGTCATTTCTTCCAGATTCTCAAACAATTCATTTACATTTTACAAAAAGATAAACATGACGGGTTTACACCTCATATCATCTGGTCAAAATCTTGATGCCTGGTTCCAGGTTCAATGTGGGTGTGTAGCTTTCACTATTCTATCTACTCTGTAACAGTGTTCTCAATTGTTTGCTCTAAATTGGCTGATTCCGATTCGAAAGTGCTCTATCAATTAAGCTCACAGTTTTATGTATTCGGTAATTACAATATATAATAAAATGTAGACAGTTTGACATAAGTCTTAAGGTCATGGACTTTGGATGTACTGAGATTCAATTCCCCCACTTTGACACTTTTAGTTCTGTGCATAAATTTCTTTATGTTTTAAACAAGAGTCTCAGTGTTGATATCCCGTTGACTCCTGAGAAGTCCACCTGACGTTAGTTTTGTGGGCTTGTTTTAAGCATCAATCATGTTATGATTACTTGATTAAGGATGTGTTTCCATATTCTGCCCACAACTTCTTGAGATCAGTTCTTCAGTAGAAGTTATACAGATTTGACACTTATGTGTGCAAATTGGTAATTTGTATGCACATTTTTTACAGAGGCCTTATGTGTATCTCTCATTGTTTTGACAATATTAGCAAACATTAGAGAGACACAGACTTAAGCATCAGTTATTTGTATGCAATTCATGAGACTTATTGTGGTTCTTTGAAGAAAATTCATATTCTCTGACCAAGTTGTTTTACATTTGAAATATGGTTAGAATAGCAGCGTTTAGGTAATGAATAAACGTGTTGTTTCATTTTCTTTGTATCATATCATCATGTTTCAAATGTATTCTTAAGCATATACTTGGAGATGTTTTGATTTAGCTATTTTATCATCTAAATTTATAGTCCAAGACGAAAACTCCTTCTTGACACTAAATGCCAAATTATGTGCTTTGTGAGATGTTTTTGTTCATAAGAGGTCACAAAGGGAAGTACCTCTTCACTCAAGTGATTTTTATTCCTCATAGCCTTAGTTAATATTACACTATCACACATATGTTCAAGTTTATAAGAGGTTGTCAAAAGCAAAGATGTTGAAGATACGTTTGGGATCAGATTAACATTAGTCAGAGTGTCCCAAGTTTGTACACCTTTTTTCCTTAGATTAGCAATGTTTGTATATTAAAATATGGCCAATGTTAGGGACACAAGTTGTGATAATTTCTCTCTGAATATGGCATTTAGACGTAATAGGGAAATCATTTCTAAGAGAATTTCTGCAGTAAATGTGTAAATTGTAATAAGCATTTTGCCAACCTATAAAATTCCATTTGAGCGTCCATGGTGGCTATAATACTAGTTCGTTGTTGAAAGAGAAATGCTGAGCATGTGTTTAGCAAATCTCCTGATCATGTTTATGTAATCTTTAGTCTATGACTACATAATGTGTGTCAAGGAAAAGATATGTGACATTTCTTAACGGTGGATTGTCTTTACATGATGTTAAGATAAGACATTAGGAGGAAATTGTGAAATTTACCAAGAATGGATCAATAGTGTGCTTTTTATGAAAAAAAAAAACAGAAACTATTGATACAAGTTAGTGCCATCTTTTTTCCCTTGTACTCAAAATCAACACTTCTTAAATATTGCGCAGTAGGTAGGAGCATTTCTAGAATGATTATATAAGTCTGTCTTAAGTGAGTTGAGTGAGATGGAAGAAACTTTGCCTTAACTGCAAAAGGATGATTGAATATTTTGAGATCAAGATCTTCCTGAAAAGACAGGATGCTGTTTGAAATGCATTGGAGCAAAGAAGTTTGTAGTTCAGAAAGATGTAAATAAAACACTGCTCAGAAGACATTTTGTTGCTTATCTTGCAGCTGCTGTTTACTCAAGATTCTGGTTATTTAATTATACTTTATTCCAGCAGATATTCAAGGTCATAGTTGCGGCAGATTTTTAATTATATACAGAGCTATACAAAGTGGAACATTTCACCCTGGGGAGCCCCCCAGAATGGCTATAGCCACTTTATTAAGTGAGCTGCTGCAGTTTGCTATGGTTGCTAAATCAAATGTTTGTGTATGTTTTGTTCCTTCGGGCGATAGTTGTTCCATAGTTTTCATTTTTGGCTAACTGGAAGCACAAACAAATAAACCTTTGAAGAAATAAAAACAGTTTTTACATTTTATATAGTTATTACCCAAATAGTATCAAATAGTATACAGGAAACTTTAACAACAGCAAAAATGGCCTGTAAGTTTAGTGTGTTTATACAGGACTAAATTTAATTAATATTTGTTAAGGTTCAGGTATATACACTAAATTGTGGCTTAACACTGTAAAAACAAAAACCAAGATAAAATATTGTTTCACTTTTTTAAAATCTTAAGGTCATATTTTTCTTTCCTCATGGTGTGGTTGGAACCAAGTATTTTGGAAACTGACCTAGGGAATTGGAGGGGTAAAATCCATTCTTAGTGCTACAGAAAGTATATGTTATTATACTATCGCACTCTAAATAATAATTTTGAAAACATTTTCTATAAGCAATCTTGTTTGTCCAGTCTACTCACAGAAGCTATGTAAATTAATGCGGTTGTCTCTCTGAGCTGTTGAGTCCAACTATGAATTTTGGACATGGGATCCATTAAGTTAGAACTTGAAAGGAAAATACAAAGAATAGTAGGAAATCAGTTGAATCTGCTAGTTTAGCATGACTATTTTAAGAAAGCAAACTGAAGACTATAATTTTATATATGTCTATTATTAGATTAAAATTCCTCTTCTCTAGTAAATGGTTAAAGTCTTTTATATCTCAGTTCAAAACATTCTTCTTTCATTAACAGATTTCTGGTTTCTGTGTATTACATTCTGTTTTTCTTCCTTGCTACCTTCACTTGGGAAGAAAATAAGGAAGAATGGTCCTTCCTTGTATAAGAGCCCTGATGGGGATACTCAGAACTTGTGAAATCAGGAGTTTTTAACATCTGCTGAATGTGCTACTCATAAACATAGTTATTAATACCTTTTCTACCATGCCTGTAGCCAGGGTGTGAGTGTACCCTTTCCAACACTATTCATCTCAGCAACCCCCCTCCACCTTGACTCTTAAAAGTTTCCTTTTGTATATACATTAAGTAGCTATTTGCAGAATTATCTGTGTAACAACCATCCCAAAGCTCAGTGGCCGAAAACAAAAATTATTTATTCTCACTCATTTATCTGGGGTCAGATGGAGTTTGACATACGCAGACTAAGCTTGTATGGTGTTACCTCCTACATTCAGGTTGGATCCACATCTGCTCCGTGTGTCTCTCATCCTTGTTAGCCTAATAGGCTACCCAGTACATGTGCTTCTTATGGAAATAGCAGAAGCAGAGGATGGTTGAATAGAAACACAGGATGACTCCTAAAGCCTAGGCTCAGAACTGACACACCAGTACTATATATATTATAGCCTAATATAATATTAGGCTAGATATGAATTCTCCTGTCTCAATCAAGTCATATTCCCAAGTGCAGTATCAATGGGGCAGGAAAATAAAGTGGTTGACTCTAGAGAGACTACAGGAAAGTCACATGACAAAGAATGAGGAAACTATGGAAGGATGAATAACTGGAACAGTAATGAAATCTAACATAGTATACACTTAAGAATTGGCCCCAGTGCCCTTTTCTCTCTCAAAACAATGCTGTGTGAGGAAGCTCTAGAATACTCCACCTAATTAGGCTAGTGATTCTGTAGGTCAGACTTCAGAGAATCAATCCATTTATAGTTTTCCCTAGACCAGTGCAGCCCAAATGTGATCTGTGGACCTGCTGCCATTCCCATGAACCGTTTGTTTTTAGTCCACAATAAGATAAGGAACTTGCACCAAATGTAGATTAACTATGACCCTGAATGCATTGTTTAGTTTGCTAAAATTGTTTTTTATAGCAAGAAATTTTTGACAAAGGAAGCAGTATGTTGATTTTCAACCCAGCAGGCTCTTCATCACACAGCAGACAAGCACTTTGAATAGCATTGCCCTAGAACTTGTCTAGCAAGTTCATAGATCATACACAATCTCCAGAACCGAAGTTAAAACATAATGAATTCAATAACTTTATATTGGCATTAATGGTCCTATCTTTTTGACACTATTCCATTAGTAGTACCGATGCATGCAGGGAATAATATAATATTAGGCTAGATGTGAAACCTGGCAGTTATGTAAAGGCATAAGAAAAAGGGAGTATAAAATATGACTATATCCTAAGCTCAGTACTCTTAAAATATAGTCAATTTCCTAGATCTAAATAGAAAAATATGTTTTCCATTACCTTTTTCAACACAGTCTGGAAACATTTATTGTGTTCCCTGACATTGTACAAGGTACGTACCAAAATACAGCTGTGATACAATAAAATACTTACAGCTATTATTAATATTTATGTGCTTTGTCATACCTATTATCTCATTCTTATTAGATTGAAACATTTTTCCATCTTTTATTTCCATTTAGGAGCTATCAATAAATTATTTGTAATGTCTTTGGGAGATTAAATGGATAAAATCAGGTCATACTTAATGGGGTTTTTATTTTCAGTATTATGTCGACAGCCACAGTTATCTCAGATTTATTAGAAAAAAATTATAGAAATAGCTCTGGGGCCTAACATTTCTAGAAATTGTGTCAAGGAGAGCCAAATTTAACATATTAAGTGTATGTCTCCATCTCTATATTCTATTAAATATGTTACTTCTGTTTGAAGCAATAAATTGAGCTAAGCCTCACCATCCTCTGAACTCCTAAAATGTTTGCTGCGTAGAATTCGTTGTTTACTCCTTTGTGTTATTTTTCTGTGTGCCTGTTTAGCTAAATGACATTTCTCTCATTTCTGCTTTAGAGTTTATAAAGCATTTCCACGTGTCTTTTTTGCTTATTTGTTTGTTTGTTTTTGGTCCTTGGAGTCTGTGAACAAGTTAATGTCCTCACTGTTTTGCAGATGAAGAAACTGCCACTGAGATTAGGTGATCTTCCCAAAGACACAGGTAGAAAGCAGTACAGAACACTCCATTCAAACTTACTTATTTTTAAGAAAGCTTCTTCACCTTAGCCCTTTTACAATAGAGGTGGCAAATATAATATGTGTGTATGACCATTTATCCCCCTTCCACACTCAGGGTAGGTGCTAATAATTATATATGGTAGTCTTTCCGCTAGAACATGTCTGCAGTCTTCTCAATGCACTACTCCAGGAAAAATCTCATAATTTTTTGGAGTTGGCATTCAGGATTAAATGTGTTTGATTTTCCATCTATATATCTTGCTTTGTTAGGATTTATGTCTTTTGTGTTTGTGCCCTATAATATCTACTATTGTACTTTGCACAGGATAATAAAGACTAAATAAATATTGTTAATAATTTATGGTTAAATGGATATAAGTCATAATATGGTAGAATTTGATTTACTGTAAGGAAGAATTTTTCCTTTTATTATCATTGAATAATTTATTTCTAGATATTACTCAGTCTCATCTTGTGCCAGGCACTGTGTTGTGCATTTGAGACTCAAGGATTAATTTATTCACTGAGGCATGAAAGGGAGGCAGAAAAGGACATAGCATAGCAGGCAGGATGTTCAAGGACTAGGGGCCCAATGATGGGTTATAAATATGGCTGAATGTAGTTCACCCCTGAGGACTGGGGGCCACCTGGGCACCTCCTGGATCACTATTCACAAAGAAAAGTGTCTCACATGCATTGGCCAGACCCCAAAAAGACATCTTAGCTTACAAAAGCAGTCTAGCAGGAGTACATGTCATAAGTTTGACTGCAGGGTTTGTGAATTCTGGTTTCAAAACTGTAAATGAAACCTACTCAGTCAACGAATGGATTGATTGCTTGACTTCTCCTGTACTGCTTCCTCATATGTAAATGCACATAAATATCTCACTTTAAGAATACTCTGAATTTCATTCATTCAAAAAATATTTATTGAAAGCCTCCTATTAGCTCCCATTATGTCCTGATGTAACAATGAACAAGACCCAGTCGTTATTTTCCAGAAGCTTTCGTTCTGGGAAATGGAGGACAGGAAACGAATGAGTATTTTAGGCAAAGGCAATAAAGCAGTGCATGCTAAGTTTTTTGTCACTATGCCTGACCCAAGAAATTCTGATTCCCTACCCCCTTTCCCACTTACCATATCATCACGAGGTACCCTGTTTATTTTTATAAATTTAAAAATCTCTCTGTTCCATAATTACTAGTGAGAATAGCAATTGTCACTGTACTAGTTTTCAAATCTTTCTACAGGTGTAAATGACAGATGCACCTGTACAAAATGGCCCATCAGAAGATGCCAGGGATCCTGTCTATAACACCTATAACAATTAAATATTGTGCACTTACTTTCTGTAAGGCTCTCATGGGTGTAGCTATGTAAGACTTTAGCTCTTCTTCACAAAAGTTAATATCCTGAAATACGTAATAAGATAAAGATGTGGGCAATGTCAGCTGAATAAGTCTTTGTAAGGCACCCACAAAAAATCCTGTAGGTGAGAGAAAAAATCAAAACTTCCAAACTTCAGTTACTGTTTATTGAATACTTTTGTGTTTAAGCATTTGGGGTTTATGAAGATTCCTAATTTTAAGAACTATATTTTTTATAATGGAGGGTGTGAGGCATTGGACAGGACAATGATGAAGGCTATATTGAATGCTAGACTGGAAACTTGAACTGGAGAAAGCAGGAGATGAGGGCTAACGTTTGACTACGTGGACCGAGACTCAGCTTCCAGTGGATAGAAGTCAATCTTACTTCCTATCTGATGTCCTTAGCACTTGTTTCTATATAATGAATAATAAAAGAGACAGGAAAAACACCCAAGGAATGTTAACAGATTGTTTTAAGGCAAGAGAGATTTCTGAGGGCTAAAAAAGTCACAGATTTCCTTACAGAATTCACTTTAATATGACCCATTTCTCTTGAGTGGCATTCCTTGCCCAGTGAGGAAGGAAAGAGTTTTCTACTAACGTCTCTTCCAGTAAACAGATTATAAACACAGTTTTCAGAGCAGGAACTGTGTCATATTAATTTTTTCATTCCAACAGTGGTTATGGTGCACCTGTTCACATTGAAGTAGCATGCACTCAGGAAGTATTGGTTGAATGTATTTTTCAAGTGGCCTTTTATTCCTTGATAAAAACACAAACATGCTAGTTCTTAAATCACTGCCATTAGTGGCCACTCCAACTGCTTTCCTGCCTCTTTTTTCTTACTCACAGAAACATGATGGGTGGACATGGGCTTGAGGGGAGGCTCAGCTGCCCCCAGCCCAGGGAGTATGTTGTATGAGTATGAGCCAGTCATGGTAACTCCATTCCCCTTATCAGGACTGGAGTAGACTTGCAAACATGCCCAGTGAGACAGAGGGAGTGCCTGCTTGGGGTGGGCATGGGGGTTCCAGAAAGATTTCTGCTTTCTTAAAAAGAGACGCATGTGGGGAAAAGCCCTTTCTTTGGCCTCTGAATCCTACCCTGTGAGGAGGAGAGAGATGGAGGAGAACATTTTGAGAACAGCCAACACACCGAGGGTGGCAGCAGAGAAAAGTAGAAGCCCATGACTACGTTGCAAAGCCTTGAATTAACTCTACATTGCCTATGTGACAGGACACATTTTATTAAATCATTTTTCAGTTTGGTCATCTGTTACTTGAGCCTAAATTAGCCTATAATAAGATCAGTGGATTGATTAAACACATGGTGCTGTGCAAATAAAGTAAAAGACCTCTCCCTGTGTGCAGAGTCTCAGAAGGATTCATTCAGCAAATATTTCTTCAGAGCTTACTAATCTTCAAAAGTTGATAGATTGAGAGAGAATGTGTTTCTATCGAGGCTTTGGACTCTGTAGCACAAACATGAAATGGATAGTAAAAACCAGTTGGTATTCAGTGTACTTTCCATGCAAGCTCTTTATATGCATGAAAGGATTGTCTTTGAGTCCCTTTTTAAAACCAAAAGTGAAAATAGAAATAGCCAAATTGGACAACCATGCAAAATTCTCACATGATATCATAATTTTGTGAAACATGCCATCCTAATGGTTTAATGAATACTAATACTCTGGTACTTTTTAATTTATTCAGTTTTTGCACTTCCCAAGCCCCTATTTTATTTTAAATATATCCCTAGGTCTAATTTAGAGATGTTAGAAAGTCATGCTTTCGAATTTACTATTTTATTTAAGGAAAATGTTAAATAGATAATTTTCCTACGTGCACAGTTGCTTTAAAATGATTTTTTTTTAATATTCCAGATGCAAAGGCAATGCTGTTTTTACCTTTCTTTTTTATCTTGAAATACTGAAAGAGATGACCTGTAGTTCTTCCGGCCTCTGAAATTGGTATTTTCTAACTTAAAATGTAGCTTTGTTCACACCTGAGACCCCTGGAGAATAAACAAAATCTGCATTTCTTTTTCAAGCAGTATCCTGCCAATCTAAGAAGAAAATAGAACCTTGTTTCGGTCGCTGGCTTCTAATAGCATGGTATCTGTAGCAATCTCACAGAAGATTAGTAACTCTAGCTCAATTTAAAAGTTAACATTGTGAAACACACATTGAGTGTGTTTCAGAATAAAATCTAGTAAGATTTAAAAGCAGTTATTCATGATTTATGAATAAAATAACAGTTCAGAGCAACAGACAGACTGTCAAGAAGGACTTAAGTTGATGGGAGAAGAATGTTCTATCTTTTCTCTTCCTTTGTAAAAACAGTAGTAACAGAAGAACCTATATGTTGCCCGTTCTGCCTAGTGGAATCATCTTAGTGTGAAAACATCATACTTAGGGTTCCACTGTCTAAATGCAGCTCCTGATTCCCATCAGGCATTCTTTAAGATCTCAGTCAGTGCTTGTAGAGTGGAGGACCACTTTGGGTCTTGTCCCAGAAAACAACGTCAGATTTCTTTTCTGCTAGACATGTGAGAGATTATCTGATTATTATTAATATGTGGGTTCCCAAGGAAGCCAGACAGATGCTGGTATATCATTAGTCATTTTTTCCCATATAGTCTTCTAATTTTCTAGCATAAACCAGAGTAGGACTCTGAAGATGCCTATTTGGGTTCACAGATAGATTCCTTTTTAGCAATTTATATAAACACAATTCCAACATTCTCAATATTCATTAAATGCTAGTATGGTTTGTCCTTTATTGAAGGCCACACCTTTTCTTCTATCTCATCCGAAAAAGAAAAATATTTTAGATTACCACAGGAGTGGTCCGACCAGAAAGCAAGCTTGACTTATATTGACATATGTTTTGTAAGCCAAGGGTATATTGCAAGCATTTTTTTATTGAGAAATAATCGACGTATAACATTATATTAGTTTCAAGTCTACAACATATTGATTCAATATTTGTATATATTGCAAAATGGTCACCACCATGTCTCGTTAACATCCATCACCACACATAGTTACAAATTTTTTTTCTTGTGAGGAGAACTTTTAATACCTACTCTCTTAGCAACTTTCAAATATACAAGTATTAATAATTATAGTCACCATGCTGTACATTACATCCTCAGGATTTACTTATTTTATAACTGGAAGTTTGTACCTTTGGACCACCTTCACAGATTTTGCAAGCATTTTTAATAATCTCTAAAGGATAATATGTATTAAAATATTTACAAGTTCCTAATTTGACAGGCTGACTCCATTATATACAGCAGGGGTCCCCAAGTCCCAGGCTGCGGACCTCTATCCTGGCCTCCAGCTGTTAGGAACTGGGCCATACATCAGGAGGTGAGTGGCAGGCAAGCAAGGCTTCATCTGCCACCCCAAATTGCTCCCCATTGCTCACATTACCGCCTGAGCCATTGCTTACATACCGCCTGAACCACCACCCAACCCCCCGTCCGTGGAAAAAGCTGTCTTCTCTGAAACCGGTCCCTGGTGCCAAAAATGTTGGGGACCGCTGATGTACAGTATATATTTTCCAAACATATGATTATATCTTGTTTAACATAGTTAAACATAGTTATTTACTATTTTTTTTTAATTGAAGTATAATTGACCTACAACACTATGTTAGTTCCTGGTGCACAACATAGTGATCTGATATTCCTGTACATTACGAAGTGATCACCATGATCATTTTGTACTAAGTCTGTCAAGTCACCATACAAAGTCATTATAATATTATTGATTATATTCCATGCTCTACATTTCTGCTTCATGATGCATTTACTTTGTAACTGTAAGTTTGTACCTCTTAATCTCCCGCAGGTATTTCACTCATTCCCCCTACCCCTTGCTGTTAAATTTTTGCTTTACAGTTATGGTTATAGAGAGTAAGAAGGGTAATCTTATTTGAGATGGGAAATGATCTGCTCTGAAGTATCATCTATCAGCTCATACAATTTCTTTATTCATTTATTTAGTCCTGCGGCAAACACTTAAGTTATCTGCTAAATGTTAGGAACTGTGTATGGTGCTAGCACCAGAGAGAAGTTTGCCTATGGTGGTGACCAGCACCAGAATAAGTGGATGTATAAAGTATTGAAATGAGAAGGAGAAGAAGATCCACTGAATATTAACCTCATTTGTTCAGTCCTCCCCTCTTGATCCGCTTTACTGGTTACAAAAATCTGACTGTCTACTACTTAGAGTAGGTGATGCTATTAAAATAAGTCATGATGTCATAATAAAGAATACAATAAAATTTACCTCTGCTACATATAAGCAAGTGACTTTCTGTTTTGGAGTAAGTGGTAATAATGAGGACTAATGCATAAGGTTCCCTTGACTTTTAAATAGGCTAATAAACATTAAGCACTTATTGTAATGCCTGGGACATATTTAGTAAATACTAGCTTTTGTGAAGAATATTATTGTAACCTAACATTCATCAATATTCTGAAGAATATGTAAATGATGTGCTACATAACTTTAATTTGCCCAGAGATTTCTTTGCTCCCAAACATGTAAACTACGCAATTTTCCTGTTACTTTCAAGCAAATATTCATTCAACAAGTATTTATCAGATACCCACTGTGAATAATAATACTATTCAGAAATTTATAATCTTGTTGAACAAGCAAGAGAAAGCTAAACATAAAGTAACAAAGAGACATAGAATATGATTCAGTGTTAAAAATCATTGATATAAGCAAGGGATGCCATTCTGTCTCTGTGTCTCTTGGCCTATACTAGACATCGTTAACCATTTCCATTTTTCCCCACTTAATATAGAAACAAGTTCAGAACCCTTTTTAAGATAGTACTGCAGAGGGCTTCCCTGGTGGCGCAATGGTTGAGAGTCCGCCTGCCGATGCAGGGGACACGGGTTCGTATCCCGATCCGGGAAGATCCCACATGCCGCGGAGCGGCTGGGCCCGTGAGCCATGGCCGCTGAGCCTGCGCGTCCGGAGCCTGTGCTTCGCAGCAGGAGAGGCCACAACAGTGAGAGGCCCGCGTACCGCAAAAAAAAAAAAAAAAAAAAAGATAGTACTGCAGGAAGCCATTACCTTTGAGTTACCTACTGGGTAAACTATTTGCCATCTCTAACAAGACAAGTTTTTAAAAAAATCAAGAACTCTTACTCAAATATCTTTTCTGGCACCTCAGCACATTTTTTCTGCCCCTGTAGTCATAAAGTCTTCATCTATGAATCCTCTGCCCTTATTTTTCTCTCCAGACCATGTCTCCTACCATAATTGAAATGATTTATAGTAAAATAACAATGAGATGCTATTTAGTGTATGGATAGATCATGCTGCCATTTGGAAAACAAGATGAGTCAAGCCATCACTTCAGTATGTAGGAAGGAAGTAAACCACTGCAGTGGCCACCAACACTGTTCATCAATTTCCAGTTCTCCCTTTCTTCCAGTTACCCACTCTGCTAGAAGTAAAGGTCTGGCCATGTGATTAGCTTTGGCCAGTGAAACGTAAACAGAAGTATTTTAAAAACTGATGGGCAATTCTTCATCTTCTGATTTCCCTCTGCCATGACTGTTAATTTTACAATAACGATGCCTCATTAGCTCAGGTCCCAGAGTGAGAAAACAGGAGGCAGAGCCCCATCAACCCAAAGTGGACATGCAGTGTGAGTAGGAAATAAAATTTTATTATTAAAACCACTGAGACTTATGCCAGCATGATTTCACCTCTCATGACTAATACTACTCTATGACAGTGCGTAATTCAAGGGAAGAATCCATGGAGCAGCCTCACCAGACCAGGTAACAATATTGAAGAGACTTGATAGCATGAGATTTGATGAGGAAACAAAAAGTCTCATCTCATTCTAAAATGCTGTCCATTATAAAATCCAACATTGATTTACTAATAGCTTTTGTGGTGAAAAGATATCCACATGGAATGTACAGAAAACTCTTTTTTAAAAAAAATAATAGCATAAATTTAGCCATTAAAGTAAAAGGCCACTTTTTATTATCTCAGTGAAAATCCAAGTACAAGGCTTTTTGAATTGTCTCAAAAGTCTTCAAATTACTTGGCCTTCAGCATTGACACATAGTTTCAAGGTAACATGACCTTTTTTGTAACCTCTGTGTGTGTGTGTGTGTGTGTGTGTGAGAGAGAGAGAGAGAGAGAGAGAGAGAGAGAGAGATCTTGATGTGCTTAGCTTAGCACTTTTAGGGCCCAAAAGAATTTAAAGAACATTGAAGAATACTGGACATTCATATGCATTTTCTGTTTAATAAATTGTTGTATCATTTTTGATTGAAGTGAGTTACATATTAAACAACTATCTGGAAAGTCACTGGCTTTTGACATATAGATGTTTATCACCATCACAGTACATGAATTGTTTGCATTAATATCTAATAGCTTTGACAATTCTTTGATCTATTCTGAGATATGTAATCATTTCTACTGCCTTTATTTTTTCTGTCTGAGGTGGGAAGGGAATTTGTTTCCTTGAATCTCAATGACAAATCAAAATTCAGCTTTATTTACTTGTATGCATCTTAGCTTTGGTCCTATAAAGCACTTGATTATTTCTTTACAAGAGAATGAGGATGATATACCATTCCTCCATTTTTTGTTGTATTTATATTTATCACCTTTTTTCTTACTCATTTATATGCACAAAAACTATTTTTTATTTTAGTGCTGCATCATAGTGCAACTTTTATAAAGGCATTTTAAATGCCAATAAGATATCCAAATATAAGCTATAATTCATCTCTACATATGGTGCTACTAGTGAAAATATCTGAGGTTAAAATCAGATAAACAGTTATCTCCTGAGCATTACTAGATTTGCACACACAAAAGCTGTGACAGCTGTGTCCCAATTTGCTCTACTTTCTAACAGCTGGACAGTCACTTTCAATAGTAATCATAGGGTATTTCTCCATTTTGAAATATTAATATGTGAAAAAAATGTTCTGGAATTCAGTGAAATCTGGTAATGAAAAATGACTGAATCTATAAATAGCACTAAAGCCATATAGGTTAATAAACATTTAAGTACAATTATAGATATACATAATTTGTTTATTATGTATATATGAGATATAACGAATATACATGTTAAATAATATGTTAATTTATATTCTAATAATAAATATAAATTTGTATGTATGTGTGTGCGTGTATATATATATTATATTATATATATATATATATATATATATATATACCACAAATAATAAACCATGTGATTCTTATATTAACTCCCAGTTAGTTTTCTCTTAGGAATTGATGAGCCTTTTAGTCAGATGTGATTAACAAAATGTTTTTGTCTTTGCCACACGAATCAAGTTTTTAAACATTAGGGTATTTCAGGGTCAGCTTCTGTTGCACACTGTTCAATTCCATGTCAGCTTTGTTGGACTGATTACATCTTCCAGAAACTTACCCGGTAAAATAATTTCAGAGAATTCTCACTCTTTGAGAATAATCAAAGTTCATACTTTAAGTAGCTTTCCTTGACTGTTTCTAAGATGTTGGTTTTCCTATATTAAGTGTTTTCTAGAAAAAATACTAAATCTCCTGCTTTCTGGGAATGACTTTTCTTTCTGTTTTGCCTGTTACCTTCCGATATCTCTGAGCTATGTTGGCAGTGGGAAAAGCAGATATTTTTGTCATTAGGGTTGTCTTGTTTTCTGGGTGTGTTAAATTGGTATGATTGAAAAGATCTCGCTCTTCAGCAGCCTAATCTATAATACTCTCTGTCATGCTGTTCAACATTGCCCTTCCCCATCTGCCACAGTTCCGAATGTTATTGTTTCAATTTTTCCACATCCTTTATATGTAAACAACATCACAACACAAAGAGACTATAGTAGAAGAGAATTATCAGAGAATCAATTAATTTGAATTATCTTAATGTGATAAAATACAGCATAGTTATTTTAGGGCAATCTTTATTTTCACTGATTTTAATTTTCTAAAACCTTAGACCAAAAATTATTTCCACTTTAATGTAATTTTATAATCACTTCTATAATCTACCTATAAAACACAAGTGGTCTTGAAGGAAAGAGTATAATTGCTCGCTGTTGTACAATAACAAGACAAATCCTTGTTCCTAAAAGATCTAGTGAGGTGAGGAATAATAAATATCAATGTAGTACTTTGGTCATTACTACACTCCTGGTGACTGCTACTGGAAAATGTTCAAAAGGACTTTATGATACTCTTTTTTGATGGACTTAGCTTTTTAAAGAAGAATAATTTTGAGCTCAGGGATTTATCAATTGATTACTCTCCAAAAATATCATCTCCAAATTGTTACTCTGAGGAAGTTTGTTTATAAAACATTAACACTTTGGTTTGTGCAAAGGGGAATTATAATTAAAAATAAAAAGGTATGTAACTGGCAAACAACCAACTCCCTCCTTCTCAAACCTTTATAAACAGAAAGGTTTTGTATTACTACTGAGTTCTTAGAAAAATCTCTGCTAGAGAATTCTAAATAAATGTCTGACATTTAATCAGCTTTGCTCTTGAGTGGCTTAAAAGCAGAGTGAGCACAGGGAATGGTAGTTTTTAGAGAGCTGTTATAGGCTTTTGGAAGATTGGTTCTTGCCAGACCATGGGCCAGGTGTTAACCAAAAATTCCTTAATGAAAACTGGCCCGCTGGCAGTCCCAGGAGAAATTTAGTTCATTGATTGCAAGCTTCAGTCCTCAGGAAACACTGAGGAAAAAATGTTGAAAATGCTTTCATGCTGATTTTTAAACTTATTGTTAACAAAGTCTAATTTTCACCTTTAGCAGTTCACAGGGTGAGACTCCAGCCCTGTGCTTTTTAAGTTAGGAGATAATTTATGCAAAATTATCTAATTAAATTCAGTTTAAACCTAATTGTATTTTAGGGTCTGTTCTACAAATTGACTTATTCATTTTAAAATTAGGGACTCCTGCCCTACTCCCCTTTATGTTCTCCATCTCTCCCTGGTTTCTTTTTCCCTCTTCAACAGTACACTGCGTGATGTCTCATCAATGAAGGTACTATTTTGCGTTCTAGGACACTTTTGTATAAGATGTCATTAGTTGAGGGAGAGTGCAAAGCTTATTAGAGGTAGTTTAGTAATAATAATAGTGCATTAGGCAGTCACAGGCCTCTTGATTAGTCTTGCTGAGCTTGCTATTCTAAATTAGATGGTTGCATAGGATGAGAACCTGGGGGATCTAGTCAGTCACCTGATTTCATATATTGCTGGATAGATCTGAGAGTAGATCCCAGCTATAGCAACAAACTCTCCTGCTTTAGTCCAGCATTGTTCTTCTCTTCTTTCTTGGTCACAGCTTTTTAAGGGTGGTGTGGATTGACTCTGGTGAGCCTGGTAGTATAGGTTTTGATGGAAATAGTGCAGAAAAAGAGGCAGTTATTTTATAATTGATGTCTGAGCCAGATGGCAAGCAGGATCATTTCAATGGAACTCTTTCCAAAATAGTCCTTTAATGTTCATGCTAGATGTGTTTTCCACAAACGTCAGGCCACGCCAGCTACATCAAAATTAAATTTCTTAGAAATAAAAATATTTGGGTATTTTTCAACTTTATTTCTGATAAAGCTGCCTTTTGTTATCTTACTTCAAAATGCCTTTCAGTGTTTAAGAACTCTGCATATGCATTATTTGCAGTAACGACTCATCTACGTATGTATTTAACAGATCTATTTTGAAAGTCTCTATATGCCCAGACTGGTGAGGCTCTGGGGTTACATTGGTAAACAAGACATAGTCCTTTCCCTCAAGACATGTAATATTCCGCATATAATTTTTTTACTTTCCTATGAAACTTTCAAAGAGATTATAAAGCATCTTTTAGTATCTTTTTTTTAATCCTTATACCTAACCAGCCTCAGAGAGAAACCTCTACTTAAATTTAAAAAAAAGCAAAACATAGAATACGTTGTGTCTACACTAAAGGATTTATTTACATTCCTCCACAATGTGTTCACAAATTGATAGGCTAAGTGGCCAGTTACATGCCAGGGGCACTTTTCTAGTTGATAAGAAAGTTTTTCATATATATGTTTGAACAACTTGTTGAAATATCCATTTGTGGGACTTCCCTGGTGGCACAGTGGTTAAGAATCTGCCTGCCAATGCAGGGGACATGGGTTTGAGCCCTGGCCCGGGAAGATCCCACATGCCACGGAGCAATTAAGCCCTTGTACCGCAACTACTGAGCCTGTGCTCTAGAGCCCGTGAGCCATAACTACTGAGCCCGCGTGCCACAACTACTGAAGCCCGCGTGCCTAGAGCCAGTGCTCCGCAACAAGAGAAGCCACCGCAGTGAGAAACTCGTGCACCACAACGAAGAGAGCCCCTGTTCGCTGCAACTAGAGAAAGCCCGCACGCAGCAACGAAGACCCAATGCAGCCAAAAAATACATAAATTTAAACAAAATTTTAAAAAAGAAATATCCATTTGTACTCTTATTTTAGATGACAGCAATGACAGCATACAACTATATATACTACCATTGTTAGATGGGAAAAGTGTCTGTTTAGCCTGCTGAAGATTTTGGATTTCAGGTTCCCTTGTCTCATTATTGCCTCACTCATGTCTGTTAGTCACAGTCAAACCACTGGCAGTTCTGTCTTCTTGAAAGAAAATTGTTGAGTTGTCATGTCATTTAGACCTGAAAAAAATCTTAAGTGTCACGTTAGCCCAGCCCCCTAAACTATTAGCTTAGGAAATAGAAGCCAGAAAGATGACATGGTGTGTCTGATGCTGCTCTTGTTGTAGTGGGGAAAGTCACCAGAACTAGAACATGATGGAGCTGAATTCAAGACTCCACTCTTCCATATACCACCCTTCCATTCTTTTGACTTACAGCAAATCACTTTAACTTCTGTGTGTTGGTTTCATTACCTGTTAAAGTAATATACAAAAATTAAATTTACAAGAAAAAAAGCAGAATGAAATCAATGATAATTACTGCAATGATATTTACTTTTTGTCAACTTATATTTACGATAGACTTACAAAATTGGATGCTTGTAAACTATATTGCACCCCACAAAAATTAAGTGGTTATATTGTGGTTGGTTTAGCAGCAGAAGTGGTACTATTTGGTTTATATAACACTCACCTACATTCTGGGCAAACATTGTTCCTATGATGTATGGTATAATCAATGAAACAGCCATTTTACAAATGAAATGTTATAATAAATCCCCTTTGCAAGTTAAGCATTTCCTGACACAATGACCATTCATTGCTTTTGGCTTTTAGCTGCGGTAACATTGGGTTTGTGACTATCAGTCATGCTGCTGGCTCCTGGATGTCCTTATGGAGACAGTGGGACAAATGAGTATTTCTGTACTGTTCCACTGAATTTGTGTGAGGTGGCACAGTCTGCAGAGATATCATTATTTGTTCCTATGGAATCATTGATAAAATATTTTAACCCTTACTTCTAATAACTCAGCATTTAGCCTTTGGATCTTATGTTGTCATAGATAATATTATGATCTGAGAAGAAGAAATAAAAGTACTACCATTATTTGTGATTTCATTTCTCCTTGCACATAATTTGTGACGATGATTACCAAAACGCATCTATTAGGGCCAGGAATGACTATGTCATGAAATGGGGGAAGTTAGATAAGGGGTCAAAGACACTAAGGTACGTAGCTCTTACCCTAGGTCACTGTGTATCAAAAATGATGCCCCAGAGAAGGTTTCAAGGTCAAAGACAGGAAAGTGAATCCAAGATAGATCATCAGTCAGGGAGGTAAGAAGAAAAATCAGATGTGAGGTATAGAGTCAAAGCAAGGCAGTGAAGGAGCCAGGGAAATCAAGAATAAGAAGCAGAAGAGTAGAAGGTATGAGGTGGTCAGTGGTTCTCATACTTTTGGGAGCATCAGAATCACCTGGAGGGCTTATTAAAACAGTAGTGCTGGGCTCCACCTCCAGCATTTCTGCTTCAGTAGGTCTGGGATGGGGCCTGATAATTTACATTTCTAACAAGCTCCCAGGTGATGAAGCTGATCTGGGGACCATACTTTGAGAACAACAGTTGTTCTAGATGAATCCCAGAGTAAGTAATAGTGCCTGCAGTGACTCCATGAGCTCCCGGGATACTTGGTTGGGCGAGCTGAGTTTGCTTAAATGTTTAGGGACAGAGTAGACAAAACATTTTGGCTTTTTTCCTTTCATTTTAATTTGCTTTTTAAAAAACATCCAATGCATAACTCAAAGTTATGAGGATGTGAACCTCCTTCTGTATTAAAATATAAAATAAGAACTTATATTCTTGCCATTTAAACATAAATCAAAATTATTCCCTCTCTATGAAAAATGACATACTTCATATTTTTATAGTTTAACAACTAGTACAGTGTTCTGGTTAAGAGTGTGTGTGCTGAAGATAGACTGTCTAGGGTCAGATATTGATTTCACCACCTGCTTTGTGCCCTGAGGTCATAAGTTTCTTAAACTCTCTGAGCCTCCTTTGTGAAGTGGGGATATTACTAATTGCATAGAGTTGTTGTGAAGATTAAATGAAATAATTTAAACAACTTATTGGAATGCCTGGCACACAGTTATTGCTCCATAAATGTCAGTTACTATTGGAACACCAAAGTAAATGCCTTCATTCAAGAATGTGACTTTGTATATAACACTTGGTAACTATCTCAGGTTTAACCTGATAGGTTGCTCTCTGTATCTATAATTCATTACAACTCTTCTGCTAAGAATAGTCCTGAATTTGGCATGAAGTTATAAATTATATATAAACAATGTGATTCAGAAGTCAAAGTGGATTACAGATAGCAAAGAATCTCAAATTGCCTCTAGCAAATTTCAGACTAAGAAGGAAAAATATCTTCTCTTACACAGAAGTTAAGAGCATTAGCTCTGGGACCAGAGCACCGTGACATGACTGCAGAGCCAGTGCTCTGATCTCCTAGTCGAGATGCAGGGAGTGGGGACATCAGCTCCTCCAGCCACCTTTGCTCTTCCTAAGACTGTCTCCCACACAAAGGCTAGCTGGGCAAGCACAACACATTAAACACTGAATTAGCCAAAAAAAAAAAAAAGTTGAAATTCTCATACATACCAGAACATTTGTAAAAGGGAGAGAAGCCTTTGCATTTCACATTCTGATTCCTTGTTCACTCTCCTCTTATTTTGGAAGCTTTAACAACTACCCTCCGCAACCCAACCTTTCCGTGGTTTCCACCAGCAATTTAGGCCTCCCTGACTAACCTCCTTGAATTATAGGCTTCGGAGTAAACTCTCTGCAGGAGGACGTAAATAGACTGTGGCTGGAGTTCTGCTTACAGAGGGGCCTAAAAAGCCAAAATCTCAAGTGCAAAGAACTCTGGACATTGGGAGATAGGAAAAATGGGTCCACTGTATGGTGCAATTCTGAAGCAAACTACCTGGAGTTAGGTCAGATTTCATAGCTTAACAGCCTAGTCCCTACAAGACTGTACTTCAGTCACCCGCTGAAAATTGTGAGGTACCCAGGTTACCCATACTCTTTACCAACTGACTATAAATTCAGGGTTGCCTATAAGCCCCTCGAGTTTGATAATTTGCTACGACAACTTATAGAACTCAAGAAAGCACTATAGTTACAATTACAGTTTTACTATAAAGGGTACAAATCAGGACCAGCCAAATAAGGACACTTGTAGAGTGAGGACATGTCTCCCTCCTAGCACATCAGTGTGTTTCACAGACCAGGAAGCTTACCCAAGACTCAGTGACAAGAGTTTTTATAAGGGTTTCATTCTGTCGACATGATTGATTGAATTGGTGGCAACAGGCTAGGGCTCCAAGGCCTCTTACCTCCAGGGAGGTTAGGAAGTCAGGCTGATATCAGAGCTCAAAGCCACATGATTGGTCTTTCTATTATAGCCAGTCCCCATTCCTGAAACTATTTAAGGGCCCACAGAAAATCACCTCATTAGCATAAAATCAGGTATGGCCCCAGGGTCCTACCATGAATAACAAAGACACTTGCATCACTTGGGAAATTTTAAGGGTTTAGAAGTTCCCTTTTAGGAACCCAGGACAAAGATCAGACAAGTTCTTTATTATACAGCATATGGAAAATAGAATTAGAATTGGAACTACTTTAAGTCACCAAAAACGAGGGCCAAAAAATTATGATTTTTATGATGGAGAAACAAATGTGAAAATGTCATCATTAGATTTATTTTTAATTTATTTTTCACCCAGTTGTTCATTCAACAATATTTATTATCTCCTGGGCTAATCATTGAAGATATACTGTTACATTGTCAATGAAAAAAAAAATATATTTGTACAGTTGACCCTTGAACAGAGTGAGGTTTAGGGGTGCCAATACCCCACACAGTCAAAAATCCACATATAACTTTTGACTTTCCCAAAACTTAACTACTAATAGTTTACTGTTGACCAGAAGACTTACCGTTAAATAAACAGTTGATTAACACATATTTTGTATGTCATATGTATTATATACTGTATTCTACAATAAAGTGAACTAGAAAAAAGAAAATGTTGTTAAGAAAATCATAAGGAAGAGAAAATACATTTACAGTACATATATGTATTTATTGAAAAAAATCCACGGACCCAGACAGTTCATACCCGTGTTGCTCAAGGGTCAGCTGTATTACATGGAAAAGAGGAAGGATGAATTATTTGAAATTATTTGCTCAATTTTAATTCCAATTGTAATGAGCCTGAGTTCTGAGATAATCATTAATTTTGCTTGTCAAAAATGATGTTAAGGGCTTCCCTGGTGGCGCAGTGATTGAGAGTCCGCCTGCCGATGCAGGGCACGCGGGTTCGTGCCCCAGTCCGGGAAGATCCCACATGCCGCGGAGTGGCTGGGCCCGTGAGCCATGGCCGCTGAGTCTGCGCATCCGGAGCCTGTGCTCCCCACCGGGAGAGGCCACAGCAGTGAGAGGCCTGCGTACCGCAAAAAAAAAAAAAAAAAAATGATGTCAAGAGAGCTCCCACCGTACAAAATATTAGGCATCAAGTCTAGATTTATGAAGAATTTGGGGAGGTAGGGGACAACAGAAAAAATATGGATGTTGTTTGTTTAACCACAAGGCTGCCATTTGGCCTTATGTTTTTAAACAAAATCAAGAAGTGCTTTGAAATGTGATGTGTTTTAAACTGTTCTTTTTTTGCTTTCCTGTAATTGGAGCAACATACTAATTTCTACAAGTTGTGACTACTAACAGAGAGCAATCACCTCACAGACTTGTACCGAAGAGATGAAACCATCCAGGTGACAGGACACGGCCATGTGCAGAGTCCCCGCTTCCCAAACAGCTACCCCAGGAACCTGCTTCTGACCTGGCGGCTCCATTCCCAGGAGAAAACAAGGATACAGCTAGCCTTTGACAATCAGTTTGGATTAGAGGAAGCGGAAAATGATATCTGTAGGTAAGTGGGAAATAAAATCTATTTTAGGGTAAAATTTCAAAGTAGAAAAAAAAGACAGATTTAAAACATCACATCAGACTTCTCTTTTGGGCCCTCCAGACCTATCCAAGATACTCGACTTCTTTTTCAAAAAACCTTTATGTCAGTCCTAATGGACAAAATAAATTGGAGCTCAGACGCCTCTGCAGAAAGCCTGGTAACCTGCATGACTCACAGAAACTTACTCCTGCAATTGTCAGAGCCAGGCTGTGTGACTCCCAGAGAAGGGGGGAATCTGGGGGCCCCTATCTTGGCCAGGCCTAGAACAACCCACTTTGTGAGCAGGTAGATGTATCCAATATCCTGGCTCACCTGCGCCATGTCACAGGGCTCTGGTGCAAGCCTGCCAGGGCTTCAGGAGTGTATTTCCCTGCTGAGCTCCAGGAACTGACCCAGCACTGGGAGATGATGATGGCAAGGACCCTGTCAGGTCCTTACCTGAAATCGTAATTTTAAGGCCTCAGATATGTGTAACAAGGAAGAGAAGGCCACCTCCCAGGATCAGTGTGCTCCTCAGAGGTCTGTTTCTTCCTGTAGTTTCTGGGTCAGCAGAAGATGAAAGCTGCCCCTGATAATCTTCTCCCTTCTTAACATGTTTATCAGAGAAAGCCCTGGCTGTTGTTCTCTGAATTGTCAGCTCACAGCATCTTATTCACTTAATTAGCATGTGTAAGATGCAGAGGATTTTCTTTTTCCTTTCTGTACTTTACTGCACGAACTTGTTCTGCATTGCCAATGAACTACTACTAAACTGCTAAATTCTTTACTTTGAATAATAAAAATCAGGTACTTCAAATTTGGCTGTCCTTTATTGCATGTCTATTATGCTGACGGCTCTTATTATGTTGCTGTTTTTTCAAGAATAACAGCAGTGACTGTTATTTTCTAGGACCATAGAGGGTAATGTATGCCAGAAAGCAGAGATGAATACATGCAGGAAGAGCCAGTTAATATTTACAAAGAGAATAGCTTGAGGAGACCTTGTGTCTTTTCAGCCTTGAAAGGGAGAACTCATTTTCTGTGCTCAAAAAAAAAGAAGAAAGACCTTGGAAACAAATGAAAAGCTACTATTATGGGGATATATGTATACTTATAGCTGATGCACTTTGTTGTACAGCGGAAACTAACACAACATTGTAAAGCAATTATACTCCAATAAAGATATTTAAAAAAAAAAAAAGATTATTAAAGGTGATGTCATTGAAGAGACACTGGTCTCCACTGCAGAGCAGGATTTTGATCTGGTAGTGATTGAGCCCTTTTGGCGTCCTGACCTTAAAACTAGGAGGGGAAGTTAGGATGGTTTCTCTTCCAGACCCTTCATCAAATCAAGTTGCTCCTAAAAATTTATGGAGGGAGGTAGAGGAGTAGAGGTAAAGGGGAGAGGAAGCAGGGAAAGAGGCAGATCAGAGACCTGCCTCAGGTGCAGGTCCAACCAAAATGGTCCTCTTTTGACTCCAGACCCAGAGTAAAAATTGTGCTGATGTTGTGTTTTTTAAAAAACAAAAGTGACCTCTTGCATTATTAACCAAGTTTCAAGTATATTCTTGCTTTGTGCAATAAATATGATTCACATATATTGTATATAAAATGAAATGCAATTGATTTCCTCCCATTTGTTCCAAACCTCCTTGATGTTTACACTGTAATATTTTATTGCTGGAATAGCGATTCTTTCTTAGTGCTTTTCACTTTTCAACACCATATATTAAGTAGTTAATTTACATAGCACCCAAGAGATATTCAGCTGGTAAAATTACATAAACCTTCTTATTTTGCTCATTAGGAAACTGAGGCAAAGGACATAAAGGCCTCACAAATCACTGTCAATGAAATTTAGTAACCATTTTATTATGCTCGCCGCCTCCTTAGATCACCCTGCCTGATCCAATGAGAGCTCTGAGGTGCGTGGGTAAGACCAGTAAAGTTGTATTGGATTTTCTTCATATTCAGACATGTTGGTTCTCATGCTGATTCCTTTTGGCAATCGTGACAGGAAAATATAAAATGGATATGAGACTTCTGCCACTGTTCACCTTGAATGCTCACCCTGAGTGCTCGTTTGCATTGTTACTTTAGCATCTGAAGTCATTTGAGGAGAGGTAGATTGGAGGAGTGAGACACTGATGCCCAGAACTGAAAGGCACAAAGTTCAGCTCTCAAGCAGAATGTTTTAAGATCTTGGGTGTCTGAAAATAGAATAAATGATCCCTAGAAGATGTCAGCTTGGTCACTGAAGTTGTCCTATTATGTGATGAAAAAGTGAGACGCTGTGGAGGGATTCTGAGGATCAAACGACTCTGTGGAATACCTAAAATGCCTCTCCTTTCTTCTTCAATCCTGGGATTCTGTGTTTCTCTGACTGGTACCAGTGGTGAACCCATGGTCTTACCCTCATTTGCACATAGCCCAGATATTTCCAATATTGGCTAGTGCACATCCCTCCTCAAAGTCATGTGTTTCCATTATGATAAATGTCATAGTTTATGATATGATCCTTCCAAAAGACAATTTCAAAAAAGAGAAAATAGTCTTTTATTTTACCGTTTATTTTCTACAATGAGAGTGCTGATTTTATGTGCTGTATGGGTATAGATCATTTCCTTTCTTAAGGAAACACTGGATGTGGTAAATTAATTCAAAGTGGGAATTTGTTTAAAAACTTGATATAGTAAATATTCGGGTATATAATTAGAGCTACATCTCCTAAAATATGACAATAGATTATACTTGTTAGTTTTTCCAGGAAAACCTTATGAGACAGATGCTCAGAAAGTAGCCCATTTTGATTTTTGACTATTTAGGAAGAGTTATGGCTAAAAGTGTGTAAGGGTGTTTCCTCAGAATAGATTGTTGAAGTTTGAATTTGAGAAACCTAATCCAAAAACTAGTTTTCCTTCTAAAATATCTGTAGGTTATAATTTTCATTTCAGATGATAGGTCACGAGAAATCACATATGTTAGTTTCAATTTCTCAGTGAAAGTATGAATTTCAAAGTCTTCTTTAATCAAAGTTTATGTCAAATTGGTACTAGGTATGATTTTGTGGAAGTTGAAGATATATCTGAAACCAGCACCGTTATTAGAGGACGATGGTGTGGACACAAAGAAGTTCCTCCAAGGATAACATCAAGAACAAACCAGATTAAAATAACATTCAAGTCTGATGACTACTTTGTGGCTAAACCTGGATTCAAGATTTATTATTCTGTTGTGGTAAGTAGCTTAACCACCCTATGATTAAAAGCAGACACTGGTTACATGAAGTATAGAGATCATTTTCTGTGATTAAATTCAATGGTGTGAAAGTGAATGAACTGTGTTAATTGTCTATGGTATGCTTTGTCCCTGCCTTGTGGCCAAAATGTTAAAGTCTTCTTTAGTGAGAAATGCCATTTTAGCTCTATTAAGTCAATGCTTGGGCCCATGTATTTTGAAAGAAAGCATAGTGAATAGAAAAAGTAGAATAGTTTATGGTAAAGCATATACCATATTGCCTTTGATTCAACTGGAGCAAAATAAATATACAGCCAAATAGAAGGTAAGTGAGAATTGAACCTCTTGGTTTGAAAAATTGTCTACGTAACTCTAATCACAGAAGAGTCCCAATGATTTTAGTTTAAATTATGACTCAAATTTGGGAAGGGCCTATGTTATCATCATAGAGCCTCAGGGTTAGCAAGTATCTTAAAAATTGGAAGGTATAATTCAGGACCCAAGGTTTGATTTTTGTTTACTACACCCATGCTTGTTTGTGGTCTCACCTCTACTTAAACACCTCAGCAGCCATTTCCAACTTTATATGGTTCTAACTATTAGAAGGTCTTCAACCTCATATTGCGGCATAATCTACCTTATAGTTAAGTCTAGTTGTTGGATCACACATGGTCATGGGTCTTCTTTACTGTCATTCATTAGTAGAACAATATAAAGTTCCTTCTTATTGACAAATATTCTGATAGGTGTAGTAGATACAAAGGCAAGCAAGAAGACAGTGTTCTTGAACCTCCTGGAGCTGATAGTCTGGTGGAAATGACAATTAGAAGCCATAACAACTGAGAATGATAATAAGACGGAAATACTGGGTGTTACAGATGAAGCTCAGGGGGATATTGGGATAATTTTGCCTATACATTACGTTTAGGATACATTAAATATCCCTGAATTCAGTTGTTCATAGCATATTGCCTTTTGCTCTCCTGGCAACATCTTTAACTCTCATTCAGTTTATTGCTATCCCTTTTCAAAGTGTGGATGCCGAAACAGAACACAGTACTACAAATGGAGTCAATTTGGGTTTTTTTTTTTCCTCTTATGAGTTAAATTTAGAATAGGAAAAATCTTGGTTTTTTTAATCTAATGTGGTTTCTTTTCTCTTTTTTTTTTTTTTTTTTTGCGTTATGATGAGTGGTTAAACACAAAGTGAATTCTACATCAGAATACTATAAATGAAAAAACAGCATGTGGTGATACTGGTTCCAGTTTTAATTTGAAAATAATCCATCAAGCATGATATACATTATTGCACACTCACGCAGTGCTGCTCAGCATTAAAGTGGAAGTGTGAACCTTTGGTTTCTACATTTCTTTGCTTCTAATGTGTTCAGTGATGCATCTGTTCTCAACTGTTCATGGACAAAGCAGGCTTAGCATGTTGGAATGGTGATGTGTCAGAATGGCTTAGTGAAGGATCTTTTTTCCCCCTAACATATCAAGGCCTGTTGTGCTTATGTGTATACTTTTTGTGAAGCTTTGGTTATGACTAAGTTAAATGGTCCATAAGTCAGTTAGAAACATCTTAACTCTAATACCATATCTTTAAGGCAAAATAACTCCTTTTTGTAGAAAAAGGCAGTGCAGGTGTGGATTTAGGGAAGAATGAATATTTTTGTTTGAGGTGCTTTGGGTTACGGTGCAGGCTCATCACTCATTTCCTAGCCAATGTTAAGTGGAATATTGGACAGCCTTTGTAGTATGGATGTAAACTGTCCAGCATGACTCCACTCACTTACTTATTCACCTCCACCAGTACATTCAATTGTGTTTTTAGAAATGATGGTAGTCAAAACTTTTTTGTTATACAGCCTCTTGGTCTGCATTCATTGCAAATAGCTCCAGGCTCTTTTTCCGCTCCTAATTGGCTTCTGGCACTAAATATGATCAATTAGGGCCAAAGTGCTTTGGTGGCTGAATTCCAAGAGGTAGAGTGAGCTTAACCTTCAGGTGTATATAAACTCTAGATCTGTGTGGCTTTTTGATAAACTCTTGCATTTGATTCTTGTTCAACAGGGATCATTTATGCCTTGACCAATGTTTTGGAAAGGTCATTTTATTCATGTTTAAATTTTTCTTGGAGAAACTTTAAAGCAGAGTTTATGAACTCAAATGCTACAGAGCCCAGACTTAAAATTCATAGTGAGCCAGATATAAAATTAGAGAGAGACAGTGGGATTAAAAATGGCAAATCCCGATGTATGTAAGTCAAATCATTATTCTGTACACCTTATACAGGGCCATATGTCAATTATATCTCATAAAACTGGAAAAAATGGCAAGCCTTCTTTAAGTGTATTTAAATAATGATTTTTTAAATGTTGTACAGGCCCACAAAGCCTGTAGAGTTTGGAGGCAGCTGTTTTGTAATCCCTCCTTTAAGGTATGGCAGGTTCTGGGGAAATTTGAGCAATAGTTTCCGAGCAATCACAGTGCTCTTAGAAAACGGCAAGTAGCTATTTGGATAGGTAAAGACCACCCCGCTTCTCATCTCTATCTTTCTATCTCTCAGCCTTCCATCAAACATTTCTCTTCTTCCTACCTTAGTGATTCTCCAGTTGTACAGGGGCCTCCCCGAGGCTGTAAGGTATAGGTGCCCAGGACCATAAGAGCCCATTACACTGGAATCACATCTACATGGTTCATGCTTATGACGTTTTTGGAATACCAAGTCTAGTGTACATTTTTAGTCAATTTTTCACTCCAGCAAAGTGTGGGAGACTGACTAATGGTTAACATCCTGATCACTTAATTTTGGTTAGCAATTATTCTTATATTACAATTTTGTTTGGTGTGCTTGGAATTCAATTGTCTACCTTTTTTTACAGCATCTATCACAGTCTTTCCTAGGGCAAGGCAGCACAGCCATAGGGGACCAGAGCTTTGCTGTAAAGCACACTTTGGATCAAAGGAAATTTCCCCAGTTACTAATGGTGTGATACAGAATGGGTCTCTTACCTTTTGGTTTTACATCCATAAAATGGGGATAATAATTGGAGTTGGTGTGAGATTTTAAATTAATAGCAAATACTTATCATAGCACCTAGGACATAGTGGAAGTGCTCAATAAATAATGGTGATAAGGATCCTACCTTTACCATCACAAATTGTGTGTGTGTGCGTGTATATATATATATATTCCCTCTAGATAAATGGTAATGAACTAGTTGAGGGTAGGACAAACATCCTGTGTGTATTCCACACAGTGCCTTATACATGACTAGACAGTGTGTTTGTCGAATTGACTCTTCCTGAGAAAATATGATTCAATTTCATATTTCAATTTTTTGCTCTCCTACTCAGCTTTCTTTCCTAATTTCACTCAGCTGAGGAGGATAGATACCATCAGAGGGCATAATGAAGCAGAATGGATAATGTTATCAAATTGTTATCAATATGTGTTTGTCTAAATAAATTAAGCTCTCCCATCTCAAATCTAGTTTATTGGGGAATTAATGGATGGATTGGATTGTTAGGAAAATTTTTTGGAAGACCATTAAATAGTTTATTGGAAAGGTGTCCAATTACAAGGCTCCCAATGGATGTTGTGCAAAGAAGTCAGCAAGCATGGGTATATGAATTTCAGCTCTGCTGCTCACTGGCTAAAGGCTCAGTTTTCTCATCTGTAAGATGGTGATAATACTGCCTGACACACAATTAACTAGTTATAGGATTAAATTAGATAATTTTGTAAGCCACCCTACCTGGAACTTAGTAAATTACTCAAATATCTGCTGCTGTTATCATTATCACTGGCGTAATAATTAATATATCATCAGGTGATAAATGAACTTGGTAGTCCTGTACAAACAGCCCAGCTGTCAGTGTGTGTGTGCATACACATATACACACACGTCTGACCATAATTCACCTCCTTCATCCAAGGTAGAAGCATTTTATTGTATATTGTCACAAATATTTTAAAAGCCTTTTATTTGTGTGTGTGTTTAATGGAGAGTACATTTTTACTTCAAAAATTATTTATAAATTTTTATTGAAATATATTGATAAATGATTTACAATATTGTGTTAAAATAAAAAGTTAAATTATTTGAAAGCTATTCCCAAACTTTTTTGTTTTATTAACAAGCTCTAGTTTATTTCATAAACTGCATTTACTAATACCCATTCTAAACACTTTCTAAAATAAAAAAGCAATTTTATCACCAATTTTTTAACTGTGTATCTCTGCAGTTTGAATTAACTTCAAGTGGCACAGTTAAGATTGCCATTGAGATTAAAACTCCACATGAATCATGGCTTTGCATTATAAATAATTTTTTTTAAATAGAGGAAGAAAGGGAAGAGGATGGAAAAGAAGATAAGGATGCAAAGAAAGAGGAGGAATAAAACCAGTCAGTTAATAAATAAGATTCTCAGTTATAACAACTTTCACAGATTCTAATTTTGCTCACCTAAAACTTAACAGTTGGTGAAACAAAAACAAAATAATGGTGGACAATTCATTATTATTCCCCTAAACTAATTCTCAAACAAAGCTAGAGAGTAAAGGACCTCATTCACTTTCTCTACAAAATGTGGAAATTCCATCTTTATTTGCATAGTCAGATAAAAATTGTTGAAGGTTTTGAATATCCATGGGTATTCTGACCACTTCAGCCAGGACTGTATATAGAGCCAAGGATAGTCAAGGTGAGAGCGATAATCACATAGCAGATTCTGTTTACCTCAGCTTCTACATTTTGGTATAGCCTTCTGGAGGTTTGGTGATATGAGAGCTGCGGTATTATTTATTAAATGCCTACTGTGTGCTAGACCAAGCTCAGTCTAGGGTCCTGGAGATACAGCTATGAGGAGGATAGGCAGATCTCTGTCCTCATGATCTCATATGGTAGCAGAAGGAAGCAAACAATAAACATTTAAGTAAATAGGGAAGTAAGAACATACATACAAACATAAATTTTTTGAAGTTCAATAAAAGAAAGAAGATAAAAGAGAACAGTGTGACAGAGAGTGACTGGAAAAGGATCCACTCCAATCAGAGAGTCAAGGAAGATCTGTAGGTGTAAAATTTGAATTGATACCCAAAAAAGGAGCAGGAAACACCATGGGAAGCTATGGGAGGAGTGCTTTAAGGAAAAGAACAGCAAATGCTAAGCCCTGAAACAGAAAAGAGAAGACATCTTTGACAGTAATTCTTCTTTTGGTGTCTTGGGATTCAGGCTACTGGAAGGAGGCAAACATAAGAGAGGGAAGTAGAAGAGTAGCTCATTGCTCTCTCAGCTAAGCATGAGAAAGAAGTTTTCTTATCCTCATCTCAGCCCATCTATTTTGGATGCTTCTTAAATCTTTCAGTACTTAGACCAGGTAAGGTAGCTAAAACCAGAGGGTGAGCTAGGGGCAGATACTAAGAAAGTATCAACAAGATAACAAACAAAGTGTGGGGCAGAAAGAAAACAAGGGGCATGGTTCAGGTCAGACAGGAGGATAGCATATGCATACTCCAAAAGCCCTAAGTAAATGTCATAGCAGTAGACTGCCAAGTTGGCAAGCCCAAGAGCTTCAATGGATATTGCTTGAAGGATTCATTCTTAAGGCCAGAGTCTCATTATTGCAGCATTTTATAGGCAAGGCTAGATAAGTGTTCTTATTTAAAACTTTACAAATGTTCTAAAATTTCACCAATTACAGAGATCATTTTGATGAACTAGGAGTCTCACTGGGAAGGTTAAGTGAATCAGTTATTTTAATCAGATTACCTTCCTAAAACCTGAATACATAATGAGAACTTTGATAAGAGTTCTTGAGAGAGTAAAGAGCAAAATGTAATATAGTCCTAGAGCAAAGAATAATTTGACAAAGAATATGGCTAGGGGGCTTCCCTGGTGGCGCAGTGGTTGAGAGTCCGCCTGCCGATGCAGGGGATACGGGTTCGTGGCCCGGTCTGGGAAGATCCCACATGCCGCGGAGCGGCTGGGCCCGTGAGCCGTGGCCGCTGAGCCTGCGTGTCCAGAGCCTGTGCTCCGCAACGGGAGAGGCCACAACAGTGAGAGGCCCACGTACCGCAAAAAATAAATAAATAAAAGAATATGTCTAGGTCCAGAAGCAAATGATAGAGGTTGAGGAGAATAAAGTGGAAGTGGGCTCTCACAGGTGGGGGTGGGGAGCGGAAAAGGAGGAGGTAGGCAAAAATAGGATTAAGGGAGCAGGAGGCAACAAGAAAGTGAGGTGGAATGAAATCCCATGATAATATGTTCCCCTGTGGAATTCAGGGCATTTTTGCTAGTTATGTATTCGTTTTAGTGCATTATTCAACAGACTTTTTACTGGACACCTATTATGTTTCATGCACTTTGATAAATACTGGATATAGAGTAGTGAACAAAACGAGACAAGGTTTCTGCCCTCATAGAACTTACAATTTGGTAGGCACAGTCCTGATGATGATGATGATGATGATAAATATATTATAAAATAATAATAGTCATAAATAATAGCATCTAACCCTTTGGGTTATTGTGAGGATTAAATATATGGGGCAATGTATGTGAAGTGTTTAATTCAGCACACAGCATATTGTAAATAATCAATCTGCTGCTATTAAACCATGTATTTTGCCTGAAGACTGGTTGTAAGAAAAATATAGAATCTTAGAGGTCCAGTGCCTAGGTCAACCCCCTTATTTTATAAGTGAGGTAGCGGACTCAGGTTGGGTAACTTTACCAGTAAAACAGTGAACACAGGTTGTGAGTTTATCTGTGGTCACAGAGCTCACACATGTGTTATCCAATGAGATACGAAAGATGGGGACGCTCTCCAAAGAAAAATAAATATATCTAAATTTTTGCATAAAATACCAGGGAAACCCCCTGAATCTCATCTGTGATGTCCCTTAGATGCAGTTAAGAACCCCACACATATTGCCTCTGCATGTTCTCTGACTTTGGGAATGTTTTCTTCCATGTTGGCTAATCCTTTCCAACGTAAGCAATGTTTGAAATAGTACTTTACTACTGTAGTTAATTTTCCTCATAAAACCCATGTGCTAACCACATGAGCAGATGACTCCCCAGGTACTGAGTAAACACATTTCCAACTTTGAGAGGGATGCTGTTTAATGGCACTTGGACAGTCCAGTATCCTGTTTATCTAGTATTACATTATATGGACTTGCCACAAGTAAACTTTTATCCTTGAAAACCAGAAAGACGCAGTGATATTAAATAACTGGGCCTCTTTATACACATACCACTTGCTCTCTATAACTGTGCCTTTTGATGTACTAATATTTTGGTAGATGAAGAAAGTGAGAAACATGAAGAAGGAAAAAGCTATTCGACTATATTAGAAAGTGGCTTGCGTATTAAAGATATGCCTAAAACAGAACAGTATTTCTTTCTTAAAAAGCTATGGAGAAGTGAACCTCAGTAAAAAATATCTCTGCCTAATGTTCACTTATAAATTCAACAGATACTTCTGAGAACTTACTTTGGATAATAAAAAGAAAATGATATTCCTGTGACGGAGAAAGGCACACAATTATAAAGCACTGTGAATTACAGTGATGAAATGTGCATGGAATATTCTGAGCACACAAGGAGGAGGAACACATAAGGAATGCTGTGTTCCTCACAAAGATGGGGCTTGCTTGTGTAAGGAAAGATAAAAAAGTATTTTTTTCCTCTACCCTCCTAGGTTCTGTATCGAACTCTGCAGATTAGACTGGCAAAAAACAGGTTAAGGAGAGAAAAGCACACAGATCATTAACACATGCATATCATACACACGGGAGCACTCAGTGATGAGTAACTCAGAGTGGTGGTTGGAACTTGGGCTTATATAACATTTTAACCAAAGGACAACACATTTTTAGAGAAGTGACAAGACAAAGGAAAAGGACTTTTAAGTTTCTAGGGCAGCCAATTGTGGGAAGGTAAATATATGGGAGAATAAATGGAAGCGAAGGACTAGTGAGTAAAGTTTGTTATGTGGATTCCTCTGGTGCCTCTCTAGGCTGATAAGGGTTCAAAGTTGTCTCTGGTGAGGGGATGGGGGACAACCTTTGCAAATTTATGTGCTTCTAGGCATGTAGCGGGAGGACAGAGAACTTTTCCTGAGCCTGCTTCTTTTCAATTGCCTTCCCCTCAAAATAATTCTTATGCAAAAGTGGCATATTTTGGGGTGGCATATTCCACTACCATTCACTGGACTCGGTCATGGAGGGAATAGCACCCCGAGAAGGGAGTGTTGCCTAAACAAAGGCACAAAGTCAGAAAAGCAAGGCACTTCGGAATATTCTGATGAATTAGTCCAGTGTTGCAGGTTGAGGGTGCTAACCACTTACTATCCTTTCTTTATTCTTGCCAATAGGAAAGAGATACAAGAAGCCAAAAGATGATCAAAGTAGCAACTTTATTAATGTTGGTCCCTGAAATGCCAAATCTCAGGACCTTCTTGTAAAACTAGAGTAGAGAATTTGGCTGCGACCCAAAGCCAAAGTATGGTTGTCCCAGTACTGTGATGCAAATTCAGAACAAAGGATTCTTTTCAAGGGGTCTAGGGGATACACTTACATGCCCCTTGCACTGCATAGAAGGTCACAAATAGTCACAAACAGGCGGGAGAGCTGTTGAGGACAGGATGGCCAACTCCAATCTCAGCTGTGCTTAGCAGATGGACCCAGGGAGTGGGGAAGAGCTGAGACCCTTCCCAATGGTTGGTGTCAGAAGCAGGCAACCCAAGAGAGACATGGGGAAAGGGGATGGGGATGAGGAATGGCGAGAAGATGGAAGAAGTGATAAAGGGAAGAAATTCATGAAGGGAAAAAAATGTCTGTTGATATCTCCATATCTGAGGACTGAGGCAGGAATATGGAAAAAAAGTGTTTCTCCTCCAGAAGAGCAAACAAAGATCTTTGTGCTCCTGAAGAATTCAAGACCACAGTGATTTTTATGCTTTTTTCAGTCAGTCACCTTTGGTTACAGTCCTTGGGGAGTCAATGCTACCCACCTCTTGTCCTAAGGAGAGCTAGGTGACCCACTCCATCTACATAAGGATCAGCCATTCTGACTGGGAAATTGAAGGTCCCTGGAACTTTGGGAAAACTCTAGTCTTCTCTCCCAGGTGAACGAAGGAATGAGAAATCAATCATACAGACAGGACTCATCTAGCCTTGAAAATAACTGTCTCTAATGTTCCTTTTATCAGTGGGAGCGTGACAAATTAAGGCTGACCCCCATTCAACATTGCTTCTTTCACCTGTGACAAAATTGAGCTACATAGTCAAAGTGACTCTTCCCTTATTTCGAAATTGAAAATAAGAGCCAGACAGGAAAAAAAAATTAAAAAGAGAGATTGAAAAGGCATGAAAAAAGAGAGATACATGAATAAATAATCAGGTTGCTTCTTGGCTGGGCCTTGCTAACCACTTCCTGATTGGTCTCCTATCTCCTGTCTCCCTACTTTTGGCCTCTCCTGCACATGGTTGCCAGCTGAAGTAGAGCTGTAATCAAATCATTTTCCAGCTGAAAACTTGTGACTGATTTTCAGTTTCCTGTGGAGTAATGTGTAGATGCCTCGCTCGGGTACTGAGAGCCTTCCATGTTCTGATCCCGCTAATATTCTAGCTTCAGTTCTCCCATCTCCCTCCACAGATTGTTCAGTCCAGGCCAACAGCATTATGCCCTGACGGCCCAACTACTTCATGATTTTCCCCCTATTATCTCTGACAGTTAACTTTTGGATGTGTATTTCCTCAAGAATCCAAGCCCTCCTCCCTCTGTCAAAGACATACTCATGTCAAATATACCACTTGTTCTTAGCTCCTCAAGCACAAATGCTCTTTCCCTTTGTCAGGCACCCACATTGCTATTATTGACATTATTTTTTTCAAAGAAAAAGTAATGTATACATATACCAGACATTTTTGAAAATACATAGAAAAGTAAAAAATAAAACCACCCATAGCTCCCATCATTCAAGTACAACCACTATGAATATTTTGGACCATTCTTTCCAGCCATTTTTTAACCCATGGAAACCTATTTATAGGTCTCACTGTCTCCATTAGAGTGAAAGCTCCATGAGGGTCAGGAGTGCCTTATTCCTACTGGTCTATCACAGGGCACTGTGTACTAAGTAGGTCTTAACATGTTTAACTGAGCTGAACCAACAAGTAAGTATTCATTGAGTACCTATAATGCATCTGACAGTTTGGAGTAAAAGCAATATATAAAAGCAATCCCCAGTGATGTATAAAGACACCATTGACTATGTTTTTCTAGACTTAGGATCAGCAAGACTTTCTCCCTCTCACTCTAATGTTACAGTCATATCAACATACGAGTGGCCCTCAGTTGCTTTGGTCACTGGGCATTGGAAGGGGTGGGGGTGAGAGTGGAGGAGTGGGGGCCATTGTCGGGGTCAAATGTCAGGAAAACTGTGGAATGGAACCAGGCATCCTGTTTGTAAACTCTGCCTCCACTACATTTTAATCTCAAGGAGCATATAATTGTGTCAGTAACAGCCTGACTTCAGCAGTTCTTACATCAGACTGTGTAATAGTGACATCATAGCAAACATGGTTCAGATCCTCTATTGATGCAGCTGCTGAGCTGCCCTTCCTCATGAAGAATGTTGGCAGCCTTGAAAGACTCAAGTCTTCTTATTAATTGTACAAAGGTGTTTGAGGTCCTGATGTCTGTCACTCCAAGGGTCTTTGCTGAGGCCCCAGGAGCTGTCCAGGTTTTTAAGATACTCCAGAGCTATTTGTTTGTTTGTTTTGAGGTTTTCTGTACAGGATAAAGGGCATATGAGTCAGAAACACTCAAATTCAAATCACTGTATTGTCTATGAGACTTAGGACATATCAGTTAAACTGACCAAGCTGGTCTTTCTCCATTTGTAAAATGGGAAAGATCCACCTGCATCATAAAGTTGCTTGAGGATCACCTTTAAAATATATGGGTTTGATAAATATACTATACACAACAGATGGAACTATTATTATTACTGTTACCATCTAAATGTCTTTGGAGAATTAGAATCAACTTAGGTATATCCAAGGTCCTTTAAGAGATTTTGTGTCTTAGTTCATCTGGGCTGCCATAACGGAATACTGTAGCCTGGGTGGCTTATAAACAACCGAAATTTATTTTCACAGTTTTGGAGGCTGGGAAGTCTAAGTTCATGACACCAGCAGACCCATTGTTTGGTGGGGGCCTGCTTTCTGGTTCAGAGACAGCCCTCTTTTTGTGATAACCTCACATTACAAAAGGGGCCAGGGAACTCTCTAGGGCCTCTTTTATGAGAACACTAATCCCATTCATGAGATCTCCACCTTCATGACCTAATCACCTCCCAAGGGCCCACTTCCTAAAACTATCACATTGAGGATTAAGTTGCAACATACCAATTTTGGGGAGACACAACAGTGGGTCTCTAGCATGTTGGAACCAGATGAACACTGGGGAGATCTATGGACTTGGAGTAAGGTCAGGCCTAGGAACAGTTATGCAGTATGATTCTGATTCCCAGCTAAACCCACAGATTTAGGCAGATTTGGGAGAAGAGCAAGGCAAAACCTCTTAATATCTCTATTCTGCTATGCTACATTAGATGTATACTCTCTTCATCCCTTTTGAACTATTCATGAAAATATCTTAAACTATACATTTAATATGAAGATTCTAATTTTACCAGTATATTTGTATTTTTAAAGTTCCTTGATGTCACTCCTATAGAAAGACATTCATTCCTCATCTACAAAATACTGTGCAAATAGCCCCTTTGGCTCAAAGGCAAGCCAGGTCTCTGAAGTATATAGTTGTTCAAGCTATGAATACTCAATGTCATCTTCTGGCATTTTTTTTTTTTTTTTTCTGAAGTGCTAAAACCAGCTATTTTTACAAGGAGAAAAAGACACTACCCCCCCCCCCCAGTATTTTAATCTCTGCAATAAATATCTCTATAACAGATAACAAAGAAATATGAATTTGAAATAGAAACATTTCTTTTAGGCATGGAGGATAACCTAGATAGGGAAGGGTTTTTTTTAATCATTAAAGAATAGTAATATGAATACAAAATCTTAACCAAGAAATCAGTCCTAAAGAAAAAATCAGTTATAAGGCAGAGCTCTAAATTAAAATTTCAGACCACTACCTCATTTTGATTTAATGGTACAATTAGTTAGAATACACAACTGTCAATAATCTGTTTTCTTCTGTGCCTTTTGTAAGAACTTCCCTTGGATAACAAAAACATATGCTATTTATCAATATGAAAATAAAATGATGTTTCTAAGTCCCGTTGTGGACAGAATGGCAAAGCAGATCTAAGTTTTTGTGTCTCCAGTTTCCTTTTGGAATCTTCTAAAACCCTAATCACCCCACCTCACCCCACCTCTGCCCAAATGTTTTTTTCCTCACAAATCAAAATGGCCAGCAGATCTCTCATGAAAACCAAGCTGTAAATTAATTCTCTAATTAATTCAGTCTCTCATTCATTCTACATGTATTTTTGTGGATCTCCATCTCTATGTCAATTTCCAAATCCTGGGGATACAAATAAGATGGGAAACCTGCCCTCAAGACAGTAAAGTTAAGCAGACCTGCTATGATCAGCCATAACAGAAACACAAACTGAGAGGTTGTGGGAGGGGATAAGAGAGAAAGTAATTGTGTCTGAGGGAAAGAGAAGATGGTCAGGAAATGAGTCACAGAGAAAGCAGTAGCTGACCCAAGGAAAAGGTAGGGAATCATTCAATCCAAGCAGAGGGAACAAAAAAGCTGACTGATGACAGCTTTAAAGTCTTACTCATTCCAAGTTATTTGCATGTAAAAGTGATAAATCCTAAAGGTAAAAGGAAGAAAAGTGGCCAAAAGCATTTCAGGCTTAAACCATAGAGTATAATTCAGACAGCACGAAGCATCACAGTTCCAAGAAAATGACTCTTAATCAAGTATTTGCAGTAGAACTATCTAAAGCTTTTTTTTTTTTAACTATAGGTGCCCAGAATTTACCCCAGACTTAATGAATCAAGGGCCTGCAAAACTATTTTTAAAAGCTCCTCAACTGATTCTAATATACTGCCCTGATAAAAACTATTTCCTTTGATAAGAATTCTTAATTTATAAGCAGAGCCCCAGAATTTACACTATTCTGTAAGAATACCATCCTCAGCTTCACGTCTGCTACTCGTTTTACCATGACAAGCCTTAATTATATTGTGTCTGTTGCTTACTCCCATCACTTAGTAGGGTGGCAGTTACTCAGTAAATGTTCCTGAGTGAATTAATGTTCTGTAAGCTTCCAGAAGTCATAGTGAACATTTCTAAAACACGTGCTATGTACCAAGCACATAGTAGGATTAAATGAGATGAGATATGGAAAAGCCCTTTGTAAAATGTAAACACACCACATAGTTTCCAGATATTGTAACAAACTACTGACTGTGCTTCTTAATTTCATTAAAACGCTCGATAGGCTGAATTCACACTTTTATATCAATGTAAATATATTTAAGTCCCATGAAAAGAGACCTCTTAATTAATTAGTTTTCTTAATTGCACACTACCTTCACATGAAACAGCAAGCAGGTTCATTCATATCTTCCATTAGTCCGTTTTCTCTGTGGAAGCTTTAGAAGAGGCGGCCGCAGTGGCCACTTTCAAAGACAGCGTTCGTGTTGTGATCCGCTCATGAAAAAAGAAAGCAAAGCAGCTTTCTTACCTCATTCACACCATCCCCACACGTGGCCCATTCTCTTCTCTCAGTACACTAGATTGTATTTTGAAGGCAGTATTGTTCTGACCTTCAGTGGAGAGAAAATTTCTTCAATTTTGCTATTTAAAAATAGTTTGCTAAGACAGAGGAAATACACCTGACAGTGACTGTTTGCTTAGCTGTTAACAATGAGAATGACACTTTTTTTTTGCACTTTTGAGTGTTTTATTTATATCAAATTGGATAAAATGTGTGTATTTCTCAGACAGAAAAGACATGTCGAGGTAGAAATGTACCTTTCAACTATTCATGGGTACACAAGTACACTGGGGAGATTGTAGAAGTGCAGATTGTGATTCAGTAGGTCTGGTAGGCCTGAGTTCTATTTTTTTGGGGGGGGCGTTTTGAGTAATTTTTATTTCCTTGTATCTTTTTTTAAATTTCTTTATTAGAATATAATTGCTTTACAATGGTGTGTTAGTTTCTGCTTTATAACAAAGTGAATCAGTTATACATATACATATGTTCCCATACCTCTTCCCTCTTGCATCTCCCTCCCTCCCACCCTCCCTACCCCACCCCTCCAGGTGGTCACAAAGCATGGAGCTGATCTCCCTGTGCTATGCGGCTGCTTCCCACTAGCTATCTACCTTACATTTGGTAGTGTATATATGTCCATGCCTCTCTCTCGCTTTGTCACAGCTATAAGGGTACCGGTGGAGACTGTAGCACTTGCCTCTCTCCATCCTCCCCTGGGCTGTGGAGTGCCTTGACTTTGTTTTCAGCGCACTTACTATACAGTATCAGCCTTCTTTTCCCTGTTCTAATAATTCTATAACCTCTACTTTAATTTCTATAAACTCTGCTTCTCAACACATTCCAGTTTGAATGACTACTGCCTCACCTTATTGTTTAGACTGGTGGTCTCAGTAACCAACCATATTTTTTAAAGGAAAATAAAAATCTCTATACACAGTTCTTTTGGGTGTATTGAGACCCAATTTCCAACATGGGGTGGAGGGTTCCCCACACCAGCAAACAATTTTCGGGCACCAGCAGGGTATCCAAGAATTCAACTCAGTTCTGATACTATCTACCTAGAGATAGCGTCAGATTCCACAGGTTAAGGGGCTCAGTCCCACAAAACTGTCCTCCCCCACTCCTCCCCAACAAACTGCAGACTGTTCATCTGTGCTTCTGACAGACTGGCTGTAAATCACAGGTTCCTGGGGTTTGATTAATTTGTTTGAGCAGCCCACAGAACTCAGAAACATTTTACTTACTGGATCACTGGTTTATTATAAAAGCATATAACTCAGGAACAGCCAAATGGAGGAGATGCATAAGGCAAGGTACTTGGGAAGGGGCACAGAGCTTCCTTGCCCTGTTCCAATGTACCACTCTCCCTACCTCTCCATGTGTTCACCAGCCCAGAAGGTCTTTGAACCCTGTCCTTTTGAGTTTTTATAGAGGCTTCATTACATAGTCATGATTGATTGAACCTTTGGCCATTAGCAATTGATTCCACCTCCAGCCCCTTTCCCTCCCTGGGGGTCAGAGGGTGGTCTCCTTGTGACCAGGCCCCATCCTTAGGTGTGGTCCGTAAGTCACCTTTTTAACATAACAGAAGACTTACCTTTATCACTGTCAACACTTAGGAAATAGGTTTAGGAGCTGTGAGCCAGGAACTGTGGACAAAGAGCAAATGTACATGAGAAATGTATTTTGCTTATCACAACAATATATCCCATTATCCTCAAATACATAATAAGTGATAATTGGCCCTCCCATTCCTGCCCTGATTTTATAGGTGAAGTAACTGCCCATAGAGTTCATTTCTAGACATACTTGTTATATTTGAATGAAAATGTAATCAAAATAGAACAAAGTAATACATATATTATTTGATTCATCTATGTATACTCATATACTATAATTACCAAGAAGGATTTGAAGCAGCTGATTCAACAAATGATTATGGAGAACCTGCTGTATGCTTGGTACTGTGGGGGATTCAGGGGACCTAGTCCAGTTTTGGAAGAAAAAACAATATTTGACAGTGTTATCAGTTAGGATGGAATAAGGGTTATGAAAGAAGTGCAGAAAAGTGCTATATGGTCACTCATGGGTAACAGAATTCAATCTGTTGTTGGAGGTGGCAGTAAGTCAGGAGAGAGGAGCACTGCTTCACGGAACTCAGATGTCCCACCACTTGTAGCCCCTATCCTGTCCTGGAGCACTTTGGACAGTAGAAGAAAATATTGGGAATGAGGTTATAGGCATTGTGTTTTCTGTTTGCACTTGGAAAAGTGCTCAGATTTTTCTTCATTAATGAGCAACTCCCTTTTTACCTCCCTAACGCCTTAGTATCTTTCTCTATGAGCCCTTTTTTTCCCTCTCTTTTTCTGTTGGTCTGGATATAGCTACCATAATCTCTTCCCTGGGCAATACTCAAAAATCTCTTTCCCCCCTTGTTTCTCTGCCTGTCAGGATTGTCATTGAACCCCTTTTCCCCATAGCAACCAAGAGATCTTTCCAAGACTCAAACCCAAACAAATCTGCCACTCCTCTTTTTAAAACCCTTCAGTGGCTCCCCATTTTCTGTGATGAAATCCAAACCCTAGCATGGAGACAGAGCATTTTGTAGTTTGTCTCTGCCTGCTCCTTAGCTTTGTCCTTCACCCTGGCTCATCTCTCATCCTGTCTCCAGCCATCCTGAGCATAATATTGTTCTAGGAATAGTTATGACATGTTCACAGTGTCTGCAAGTTAATTTATGCTTCCTTTGCTTAGAGGAGGCTCCATAAAGTCTCTGGAATTTGAATGCAGACTCTGCTGCTTACTCAGTATAGGACCATCAATGAGGCTTTCAGCTCTCCAAGCCTGAGGTTTCTCATAACGTGCAAATAGTGAGTTGTGGAGTCCTTGTCAAGACCAGAGATAGTATGTCCTGGTGCAGAGGTTGACACATAGTAGGTGTGCAGGATTATCACCTACTTCTGATCTTTCAAAGCTCCTTTCCAAGCATCACCTCTTGAGTTGGGCCTCTCCTCACTTCCACTTGTGTGTGCCACACTTGCCTTCTTTTACGATGCATCTATAACAATTTATGACAATTTTTAGATGTTAGTCTAGCCCTAAAATTTCATGAAGGCAAGGGTCCTGTCTTAATGATTTCTTTAGGCCAAACCATTGGCAAAATTCCTTGCATATAGTTGACACTCACAGTATATATGTATATATATATATATATATATATATATATATATATATAATGAATGAAATATTGTTGCCAGACTTTTGTAAAAGTTTCTTTTGATATTGGCCAGTTCATTGAAACTCAACAGACAAAAACTGGAAGCATCCCCATGTTGCAGTTGAGAATGCTGTATCCATGAAATGGAAGTGTACCCACATTTATACTGCTAGATGGTAGACTTCTCGCTATAAGTATATATGTGTTTTAACATGTGTTAATATTTGCACCATCTCACTCCAGCTCCCATTATTGGCTCATAGAATTAGATGTGAAGTTATCACTAGCACATTCTCAATAAGGGGGTAAGGGTGCCTCTTCTCAGCGAGGCTATGTATTAGCCTATCTATACCTATTTTTGAGTTTTCGCAAAGCTGAGCTTCACAGTCTCGTTCCCAGATGCCATGTGGTGAGGATATTTCCTGCTAATGTTTTTGGCAATCAATTCCTGTCCAGTCTTCTTGCAACTAACTGCCTTCTCCATAGAATCTTGGAAACATACAAGAGGAAGAATAAAAAGGCAAGTGAGTCAAGGGGCTCCTCCTACCCTTTGCCACTTTGCCGTAGCCCTTGTTCTCAGCCAGTGGTGATTTTGGCCTCTTCTCCCCCACCACCCCGAGATAGTGGACAATTTCTAGAATCAATTTTGGTTGTCACAAGGGGACTGAGGGTGGGGGGGGATCCACTGGCATCTAGTAGGTAAAGACCAGGAATGCTTATCAGTGTTCTACAGTATACAGGTCACCTCCTTCCTCAGCCCCAGCAAAGAATTATCCAACCCAAAGTGTCAGTAGTTCTGAGTTTGAGAAGCCCTGCTCAAAGCCATTTGTATACATTTTACTGCCCAAAGTTACCCTTGAGATTTCCTGGAGTATTTTGGAGATAGGGGTTTGAGGAGAAATGGGAGCAACAGAGGACCCATTAGGACTTAAAGGAGAAGGTCGGAAGGGGCAGGATTATGTATGTAACAGAAAACAGAGGGAAATTTGCACAAATCACAACCTCCTACCACCATTTCTTCACTTGTGTGACCCTCTCTCAAGCTTCACTTGTCAGTGTGCTTAATGCTGTGTGTTCATGCTGTGAGGATTCCCAGTGGGCAATCTGACATTGATATAATTAACAAAGTAGCTGGAGGTATGGTAAATATTACAACTATATTGTTGCTATACTGTGAAGTAAGAAACAACTTTATAGTGGGAGAATTCCTTAATAGGTTTAAATAGATCTAATCTAGTACATGAGATGGAATATTAACACAAAGATAACATCCTAGGTTCTTATTTCTTCAGCTGTTCTTTTAAATTTACAATAAATTCTTACCTAGGCAGGTACTTTATATTGTAAAATATGCTGCATATCCAAGATTAGTATAAATGATTAAGCAACTATTTTCAATGTACAAAAAGTATCAAATATTTCTACTCTTTATATTCATTGTCTTTAATCCATTCCTCATCAATTAAATGCCCATGAACAAAAGAATTGGGGTTCAATACAATATGGAAAAGTTACATATTTAATTTATGAATGATTAAAAGAGAAGATTTCTATTATGGGATTTATAGCAATAAATAAAATACAAATATTTCTTTCTGCTGTCTCATTATCTTTCAGAGGCTACAAGTTTAGGATTAGGTGTATACATTTTGAGATGCATTATAAAATGGATTAACATTCCAACTGTCTTTGTTGCTTTTTCCTCAGAGCACTTTCCTGATAGAGAGCTCAGGATATTAATGACAAATGTGATTTTCATAAAGTATAGTCCAGGCAAACCAAAGGGTTTACAAACTAGAGGCCTTTTAGGGAAATAAAAAAGATATTGAAATAATAAACATAAAACTAAAGCTATGATAGGAATATATTCACAATAGAAGACAGATGCTCAGTGAAAAACACATAACACTGCTAAAAGCAGAAATGGAACGCTCTTGTGGGTCATTCATTATACTCTCCATTACATCAGTGGGGTTGATTTCTTTCCAAAGGTATGTCTTTGAATACTTTGTCCACTCTGGTGTGAAATGACTTGCAGGATGGCTTTTCTACTACTTCCATTGTGAGGCCATTTCACAATTTAATAGATATCACTGCTGGGAAAACTTTGTAGATACGGAGGCTACATTTTCTGTTATACAATTTCATGCTCTGACTTCTAGTTATTGCCCTCAGGGAACATCGTAAACAGTTCTTTCCCTTCATGGTGACACATTTTGGATTCTTAGAAATTTGTATCATACCCCTAAGTCATTCTCTTAAATATTTTATATGTAATGTACATCAAGTACTTAATTCCTCTGTTGGTGAACAATATATTTAGTTTTTGTAATCTTGTCTCATAAGTCATTTTTCTCAGCCTGTTAATCAGTCAGCTCTTCTCTAAATCCCCAGAAGTTTGGCAACATCTTATACTAAAGTACTTGCAAAATGATTTGGTAATCTGATTCCATTTTACCAATGCACTGCACAGATCAACAATTGATTCCTAGTTTCAGACTGGAGTGCTCTTGTGTTTTGACAACTTTGCAATATCTTAACAGTTCCCTCCATAGCTTTTTTTCACTTGCTATATTTCATAGAACTTTCTCCACTGAAATCTTAGGTAAAGTAGTTCCACTTCTAGATTCAGTGACACCAAAGGAGTCCTAACAATTTTTTTTAAATTAAAACTCAGTTACTCTCTACTATGTATGATATAATGTAATAGCCACTTTGCAGCAATTGTTAATAGAGAAATAATTTCACAAATATCTATGTTCTTTCAGCTCTGAGATAATCTGTATCTCATGTAATATCAACATTTCCATATAAAGAATGTCTAGGGGCTTCCCTTGTGGCGCAGTGGTTGAGAGTCCGCCTGCCGATGCAGGGGACACGGGTTCGTGCCCTGGTCCGGGAGGATCCCACGTGCTGCGGAGCGGCTGGGCCCGTGCGCCATGGCAGCTGAGCCTGCGCGTCCGGAGCCTGTGCTCCGCAACGGGAGAGGCCACAGCAGTGAGAGGCCCGAGTACCGAAAAAAAAAAAAAAAGACTGTCTAAAATATGTTACAAAATCTGCCCCCACAAAGACCCTATACATGTACATTATGCAAGTTATTGGAGTCACTGAGGGACCTTTGTCAGGTTAATAATTTACTCCCTATGAAATGCATAGTGTACATAGTTAGCACAGCCATCTTTTCCATTTCTTTCAAATTGATTACACATGTTCATCTATGTTGGGAAGGTGATCTACTTTCTTTTAAATTTCTAAGGTTTTCTTTTTAATATTAAATGTTTCACATCCTATAAGATGGTCTTTCCTTTTCACAATATTCAAGTTTAGGGTTCTCCAGTTCCAGAATTAACATTATTATGAAAACCACTGTTGTTGTTTTGTCTGAGTATTTTGTTGCTCTCAGAATCTACATTTTTCACCTTAAAATATATCAAATATGGGTAGTGAATAAATTTTAAAAGATTTTGACCCTGTTCAAAGAGTTGAATCTATGAGAATCTTTGTAATATCTTGAACTTCAGTACTAAAATCCCCTGAATAATAGCTCGGATATCAAAGGGCAGAAATATAGAGAAAATATTTTTTTCACAGTGCCCTTAAAACACTCCACCTTCATAGTATTTATGTTAAGGACAATACCTCAATAGTTTAACAAGAAGAAGAACACTTTTGGAGCTAAAAGTAAGTGTCAACAGCTGTCTCACTGACAAAAGGTGGCTTTATAGAATATTTAGTTGTCACACATTTTAAAATGTTTAAGAATAGAAATAATCATTAACCCATAAGCCAATCTTTAACTTTAAGCCACCTTTATGAATAAAGATAGCTTAAAAATGAATTGGCCACCTGAAAACATGGTCTTTAAACTTAATAATTAAATTCCCAGCTGATAGATAATGGATCCTCATTAAGAATCTGAGAAGGACATGTGTCACATTATGCCCTAAAAGCCCAGCTATTCTTTGAGTCTTTGTTGAGAAACTAATATGTCCTAGGCACTATACTGGCTACTGTGGAATCATGAAGGTCAACAAAAAGTACACTGTAAAAATCTTTGTATACTCTGGGAACACAGAGGTGGGAGCATCTGCATCACAACTAATGATGCTTCTCAAAGGGACTGATTCAATTTGTGTTCTAAATGATGAGGTGAGATTAGCTAAATGGGAAAGAGTTGGTAGGACTTTCCAGGCAAAGGGAACACCTCTTCAAATTTGAGAAGGATGATAAAGCACGAAATAATTCTGAAACCTTGGGGAAATATGAGTGACTGGCTAGAAAAGTTGGAGAAGATGACAGGAACCAAATCATGAAGGTTTTGATGTACTCATCAAAGGACTGCAAGCTGTTCAGAAACTCTGAGGGATTTGGGCCTTGGAAGTTACATAGATAGTATAGCACTTTTTGTTTTGATTTTACATGTGAAGACCAATATGGTAGGTCAGTGGAGGACAGATTGCAGTTGGGCAAGAATGGAGAAAGACTAGTTAGGAGGCTCTCATAGTCATCCAGGAGAGATATGATAAACTTTTAAATTAAAGCAGAGACTAGAAAACATGGTTTTGAAGGATTAAGAAAGTATAATCTGAAGGATCTAGTGACCAATTGGGGAATATTTCAGCATGACTCCTAAATGTGTGATGTACACAATTAAGTGAAGTGGTTGTATTTTTCTAGGAAAAGAAACACAGGAAGATGAACAGGTTTTGTGGAAAAACTGATGAGTACCATTTTGGACATGTTGAGTTTATGGAGATTATGGGCTATTCAATGGGAGGTGGCCAGAAGGAATTTGGCAAAACGATCTGATAGCAACAAAGATTTCTTGGCTTAGGATACAGAGTCAGGCATCATTCATGTATAAATTATTGTTAAAACCAAGTCAAGTAAAGGCTAGAAAGGGTGCATTGAGAACTCAGAAGCTTTTAAAAATATTAATAAGAGTCTTTTTATCAGAGTGAGTGACAGAGCAAGAATCAGGCTGCCATGAGATGAAGAGTGAATCAAATTTGCAGTAAACAAAAAGGGTAAACTACTATTTCAACAAGTTTAAGTGTAAAGGGACACAGATTTAAAGAAATGATACCCAGAAAGGTTAGATGAAGGAAATAGCTCTTTAACTGATAAAGAGACTCAAACATTTTTTATAGGTTATATAGGACAGGCAAGTAGAGAAAAGGTTAAAGATACATGAGAAAGAAAGACAACATAGTGTGGTGGGTTTGTAATTTTTCTCAAGCAGGTATCTAGGTGAAGAATGATTGGATCGCTCTAGAGAAGGGCTTTTTCAGGGTGGGTACCCAAGGACAGCTAGGTGGTAAGGGAGTATTGATAAGAGAGGACTTGAAGTGATGGATTATGAGGTCTCTAAGATCAATAGGAGCCTGATAACTTAGAGGAACATGGAAGTATTAGGTGAATGAAGAGAGAGAGCAAGTAATACAGGGGCTTGCAAGGATATGGAAGGCATGGCTGCAGAGTGCACTGTGCATTTCAGATTTCAGATGAAGAGGGAGTGGCTGAAGTGAGGGTATATTAGAAGGGACACTAGAGTTGAGAGTGAAGGGTATTTTCTCTATGCTATCTGCATGGACACTGACATCATCCAGGATGATGGTAACGAAGTAGAGAGAAACACCAGAACACAGATACTGTGGTCCTTAGTAAATATGGGGAAGTGACCAGAACTTTAATGGAAGCAGCAATATGTAGAGAGCAAGCAGGGAATAATAGGTGAGTGGTTGTGTTTCAGAGGAGGTGATTATAAGTTTACTTATATATGCCTACCATGTCTTTAAAAGAATATGTAAGAAACATAATGTTGATTGCCTCTGAGTGGCATCCCTTTTCTGTTAGACTTGGACCCATATGAATATATTGTATTAAAAATATCAATGGTCTGGAAGTTTCAGAATGGAGCCAGACGAAAGGCAGCCCACAGCCACGTGCCCCAGCCTAGCAGGGTTTCAGAGTGAGAGCTCTCATTAGCCAGGCCTGAGGGAAGTACTATCTTCAGGGGAGAACAGGAGAGAGTGGTCAGTGAGGGCTTCGAAGGTGTAAGGGTTGTTTGCCCACAATGATGCCTGGTTCTAAAAGACATCGCAAAATGGTAGTCTATCAGAAGTGATGTTGTGTTTATGGTACTCCATTTTAAAATTAATCTACTCAATAGTTTTTAGACTAAAACCATTCAACCAATGTCAGCAATCCAATTTAAAGTTTCCTTTTTATTTTTGAAGAGAATATGGAGTGCAGGCTAACACAGCTCCCAAAAGCAATATTCTTAACTGTGTACAGTAAATCATCAGCTTTCTATCCCATCAGTAAACTAAGAAGTTGGCAGAAGATAATGCAGTGTTCTCTTCAGAGAAAAGATTCTTGTTAACTTATGTTCTTATCTTCTATAAAAGTGTGTGGCTTTTTTTGCTTATTGTTGCTCTTGAAAGGATAGTATCTTCCACTTAACACAAGACAGTTAGGGATGTTTTTCTCTTATTTATCCTGAGGAAATCTAGTATATACATTGGCTGACTAGTAACTGTAGAGGTTGACGAGCCCCACTGAGGATGACCAAAAATGAAGGGAGCCATAGAAAGCAGTCAAGCACATACCTAGCTTCCTTAATGCAGCTTTATTTGACACTGGTTAAATTCAAACTCATTTTGCTCTGAGCAGTCTTTCTTCCTTTTTTCCCCACCCCCATTCTACCCTCCATACTCTATAGGAAGCATCCTAGACATAGCTGAGAATAAAATGATTCTAATTAGATGGTTTTTGCCTGACCCAAATTGTCTTTGGCTTTTATATATTAAGTGTTATTGCACAGTTCTCTCTTCATATCATAAGGAAATATGAAAAAAGTCCCCTCCTTTTTCTTGTTCCCTTTGAGAATAGCTAAGTACTAAAGGCAGAAGCACTCGGTACTGTCAACTTGCTGAATCAGGTTCTATGAAAGAGAGTCTGCGACCAGCCACGCATGCTGCCACTATTTCCTATCCAGTCTGCTGGGAGAGAGGCTGGGAGGCTTTTCTTTCTCCCAGCCTAGATATCAAGAAGCTGTTGAAGTGTCAGGGTTTTCCATCCTGCTCAGTACAGATGTTCCTATTATTGAGGAAGCCTCCTCTAAAGCTGTCAGTCAGAATGACAGGAGTTCACCAAAGACCTCTGAAGGTCAATGAATTTCACATTAGGGTTGAGACTACTATGGTCAGCATTTGAACATGATAGATGGTGTGAGCTGGAGCATTAACTCTACCCAACCCACCCTCCCCCCACCCCATGGGCACTGGGTTCTTTTCTGCATGTAGACAAAGCTTTGAGTTTTAATTGTATTATTTCTACCCATAAACATCCCATTAAATAGCAGTATACACAATATTGTGCAAAACCTTGCATCCAATTCAAATAAAATCAAGGGGGAATTTTATAACAGTTGGATTTATTTTAAAATAGAGCTTCCATAACTAGAAATAAAGACCACTGGCTACAGCTTTTGATGATTACAAACAATGGTTGCATTTGGTAGACTATGAACTAAATGACCCGTAATATCCTCCCTAACTTAATATTTTATGTAAAATGAAAGATTATGTGGTAATGTAGGATGTGTTTATTACATCTTCAAAAGATTATTCAAAAGATGATTGTTAAAGAGACATCCTAAATTGTACAAACTTTCCTGACTTCTCACATGTCAGATGCAGAGAGAGCAGAGTGAATGTAGTCCTGTGTCTGTGTATCAAGGTGTGTGTATTGTTTTATGTAAAGTTTCCCTGTACAGAGGAATTATTTTAAATGCCAATATTTTTTTCCTTGAAGGAACTTACACTTATGTTGTTGATCAAATATGGAAGAAGAATTAGTGTTTTTCAAATACATCTAGTATGGAATTAACCCCTCCCCATTCCACCACCCTCGGGACAATTTCTACCTTTTTAAAATATAAAAGTAAATATTACCTGAGATACTATTGGCTGAAATGTCATAAGAAGTATACACTGTACTGCCGCAATCATGGGATCAGAGCACAAAGACTGGGATATATCTTACAGTAGCACTTGGGGTCACGGTAGATGGGTACCTCACTCCCACCCTGTACCAGAAGTACTGCTACCTCCACCTGCTCCCTGTGTATCTCATACAGCACAGCCATTGATCCCTCCAATATTTTCAGCTGCCTCTGAAAACAACAAGCTTTTCCTCATCTTTCTTCAACACTGATCGACCGGGGGTAAAGCTGAACAGAAACTGGGAGAGGACTACTACAGAGTAAGGCAGTGTTCATGGACTAACACTACTGGGTTTGGGGAAGAAAAAAATGTGCAGCTAGAAATCACTCTGGAGGTCTGAAGAACTATTTAGAGAAGGACTAGCTTTTCTTCAAGCATGTGCTAGCATAGAAAAAATCTGGACTAGAAGTCAGGAGACATGGAACCTAGTTCTGGCTTTCTCATCAGTTTAGGTGTCTTCCCATTGGAAAGTAATAGTTCTGGCCATTGATTCCTGAAATAGTCATAGTTTGCTAAATTATGCTGCAGTAACAAACAACCCCCAAATTTCAGTGGCTTACAAAAAAAAGCTTGACTTTTCAGTCAGGTTACACATCAGCTGCTCATCACCTACAACTGTGTTCCACTTAAGGATCCAGGCCTGAAGGATCAGCCCCATGTGGGACATGCAGCAGAGGGAAAAGAGCAATGGTAGAACCACATGATGTGTTTTAAAGCTTCTCCTCACATTCCTTTGGTCAAAGGAAGTCACATGGCCAAGCCTGCCTTAGGGGGACAGGAAGTACACTCCTCCCACCAGGAGGGCACCCAGGAGAAGCCCTGAGAAGACAGACCCAGTGGAGAGGGACAGCACAGTGCCTGGAAACTGAAAGCACTGATCAATGATTTGTAAAGCTTCTTCCAGCTCCAAAATTACAAATTTTAATTCATGAGTTAGAAATGACAATAATTCATTTAGATGCAGAAATATTTTATCAGGAGATAAGAGACTGGTTCAGAGATGACCCAGTCCAAGAATGGGCTGAACTCCTGCATGAATCAGTAGTTTACATATGCATATAAAGGTTTCATATTTAAATTCCTTCAACTCTTGATATCTCTGAAGCAAGTTCTCACCCTTTCAAAATTTTTGTTTGATATTTTGAAGAATACATAAATAACAGTCCTTTACATATGTGTAGTAATTTACAGCTGGCAAAGTACTTTTACATGCATCTGTTCCTGTCTCATCTGTTCCCCATATGGCCAAATTGCCCATGTTTGTTTATTTACTCTGTATTCCCTGGAGTATACCCAGAACAGTATCTAGCACATAGTAAGCACTCAGTAATTTTCTGGGAGATGGGGCAGAACTACCTTTGTAGGGAGGCTAGTGGATGCAGTTATGGGCCTGGAGGAGTGTATCCTAACACAAGGAAAATGCCAAGTGGTGGTAGAAATGACCAGGCAGGAAATCAGAAAAGCTTCTCTTTGTATCTGTACTCAGCTCACATGGAGATGGGGAGAGTGAAATGAGATGAGATGTTAAGCTTTCTGAAAATTTCAAAATTCTAATGTACATTTTAGGTGTTAGGCCACTGTACATTTAATGTACATTTAGTATGTTAGGCCACTGTAAATTGGATAGACCAATCAACATTTCTTCCAAGGGAAAAAATATGTTAAGGATAAAGATTTTCTTCTATATGTCAGCCACTTATATTACTTTACATATAGTGATGTATTTAATCCTCAGAGCATCCCTTTGAGATAGGAATTACTATGATCTCTGTTTTAAGATAAGAATATCGAGGCACAGAGAAACTTAGTAGTTGGTACAAGGACTCTAGCTTGTAAGTGGTGGAGTTGGGATCCAATTCAGTCAGACTCCAGAATTTGTAACAGGTGATTCCCATCTTTGCAGAGGTCTAATATAGCCATCTTTCCTGTAGAAAGATAATATATTGGAAAGACTATACTAGTTTCAGAAAGTATGCAGTAAGCGTCCACCTGTGCCAGTTAGTTTCACATGAGTCATCTAATTTAATCCTCACCTAACCCTGTGTGGGGGGAAAAGGTATTTTTTCCCATTTTACAAGTCAGGAAACTCAAGCACAGAGAGTTTACCTTGCCCAAAGTCACACAGTCAATGTTCCATGTAGAATTTGATTCTGAGTGCTCTGTCTCCAAAGCAACATTTTAAAAAATGCTTTAACACACTGATTATCAAATCTCTTCTACCAACTAAAAATGTTGCAATCCTTATTCAGCAAGGTGAATAGCAAAGGAGTTTCTCAACCTCCCTGCTCTTCATTTAAAGACAAGTGGTTTGCTTTTATTTTGTTGGCACTTAGAGATCCTCTGATGAAAGCTATCCATGCCCATTTGTGTTCTAGCTTCTGTCTCTATGATCCCTGCTGGGTTTAGACATAGCTTTTAGTAATCCCACCAAATCAATCCCTGCTGACCAGCCTCAGGGGTCATGGTAAAATACTTAAGAGATTCTCATCTATTGAATCTTCTCATCAGGCAAACATTCTAACTTCTTTGAAGAAGAAATGTAATTTTGCATCCTGCTGAGGGATAAAATAGAACTAAATTGTATTTGAGTGGAGAATGCCATTATCATTTTAGGGTTTTGATTACCAAAATAAGGAATATCTCCTAAGTCTAAGGTTGCCTTAGAAGATCACTGACATTCCAGATAGTTTTCTTTCAAACCAACAGCACTGAATTTATCTTCAATTTTCTCCACTATTCTCATCTCTCAGAATAGCTATCTTCTGTTTATTATTTATTTTCTAGGAACTCCATTATGTTGCTTAAGATCACTGAATTCAAGATGATAGAACTTTTTTTTTTTTTTTTTTGTACACACAGAAGGGGATGCATGTGAGCAGGAGCAAGGGAGATGTGGCTTTATTAGTAACCAGCTTCCTATGAGTTAATGCAGTGCACTACAATGTGTCCAGAGACCTAGGCTCCAGGCATCAGATCTGCTGATGAGGCTGACACTTGACCTTTTAAGGGCTTGATTTACTTGTGTGTAGGCACAGGATGGTCAGATTGAAAGCTCTCTGAGAGCAGTGACCTTGATGCTTTTTCCATTTCTGTATCTACAGCAACTTGAGTCATGTAGTCACTAATAATGGAAGTCCACAAATACCTGTTGAATGAATGGTTAAATGCCCTACCCACCCAAAAAAAGAAAGAAAAAGAGAAAGCCAAGCCTGACATTTAAGACCCCCTGATTTGTCCTACTCCTTTTTCAGCCTCACTTCCTGCCTGCTACTTTGGGCACAGGGCAAACTCATAGGTCCAAGATCATGCCACTCTATGTCTTTGTTCATGCCCTTTTTTCCACCTGCCTATTCCCGTTACTATCAGAAGCCCTGATTATCATCCAGGGGTCAACTCCAGGCCACTTCTTCTGAGACATTTGTTTCTAGAGATCTTGTGTTATTCATTTATTCATTCCACAGATATTTATTAACTAACACTCAACTAACTGTGTAGCAGCCAGTGTGCTAGGGCTTTACATGAATCATCTCGTTTGATCCTCACAGTAATCCAATGTCTATTTATTCTTTCATTTAACCAGTATTTATTGAAAGCATGTTAGTTAACACACCCTGTTGTAAATGCTGGAGGTTGAGCAGTGAGAACATTAGAAAACATCCCACCCCCCAGGGCTTATATTCTAATGGAGACACACAAGGTTGGAAACAAGTACAAAAATAAATGAACAAGATAATTTCACATAATGATAAGCCATTATGGAACTAAAAGTTGCTGATGTGAAAGGGAATGACAAGAGTGGGGAATTAGAATTAATCTAGATGGTAAATTCCTTAAGGGCAGTTTTGCATCTTATGCATCTATGCGTTACCCAGTGACCAGCCCAGTGGGTCATACACTCTGGCCATTCAAAAATCTTAGAGAATAGAACTTTGAACCTAGTGATCTGTAAGATCCCTTCCAACTCTAAAATTGTGCTGCTGAGAATAAGAAATAGGTACAAGGTTTAAGTGTGAGACATGAAGTATTCCTAAAAAAAACCCATATGCAGGGAATATCTCAGCTAATCCTTGAACCTGGGCAACAATTTAGTCAGCTCTGACTTTTCCCAATCCAGTAGAGAAGAGGCAGTAGTTTACCCAAGCCCTAGAGTATTTTCCCTTTGACTTTGGAATGCATTGTATTTTTTTCTTTGGCAGCAAAAATACCTTTGTAATTATATTTGGCTTAGATGAATGCAGCAGTGAATTCTTAAAGTACATAGCATGTGATAATACAAAAAGGTATAGCAGGAAGCAAAGGAGAGCCAATCTGGGATTAAAATTCTGCTGTGCAAAGCCTAGTGTTTTCACTCACTGAAACTGCTGATGAATACTGCTAATGTAATGACAAGCAAAAGTTAACTGATGATAACCAAAAGTAAAAAGGAATTGTAAAAACCCATGAATGCAAACTGATAGGATTCAGATTGCAAGACCTCTCATCTAAACACCTTTTGTCCTATTCAAAATGATTTTCCCAACCAGTAGGAGAAGACTTTGAGCTGTTTATTCAGGAGTGATGATGAAGTTATATGGGCTGAGTTGCACATCTGTTCCTAGGAGGCCTCCTTCATTGGCTTTAACCAGAGTCTGGCCAGAGTGTTGAGTTTTTCCCTGGGTGAAGCTTTACCAGCCTTAACAGGATGAAGCTCATGACCTGTGTGTTTGGTGGTCAGCTCATAATGCAGACAGCAAGAATGCTTTAGAGATCTGAAACCTGCAAACTGCTTTGATTAGTTGCTAGTTGAGTGGGGAGTGAAAAGAGGAACTGCAAGGTCAAGAATGTGCTAATCTCACCTTTGTGAAGTGTAATTTGCAGGGGGATGGGTACTACCCTTTTGTTTCAAACTTTACAGTAACCAATTCTCCAGTTTAACCACATAAATGAGTGTGGAAACCCCCTTACAGTCAGGTCAAGAAAAAGGTTGTCCTTTGAATTAACTGTTATTTCATTTACATAGTTCTATGATATAAACATGTCTATTAAATATTTCACATTCAGTGGAGCCTATAGTGCCAAATGATAATTATGATGCGTTGCAGCACCAGTGAAAGCATACTGGTCGAGTGTAAGGATAAGGATTAATGTGTACAGGAAAAAATGTGTCACCAAGAACACAAAGTCACCTCCCTAGGCAATATTTATTTTTTAAAGAGAATGAACAGCTTTTTTTGTTTGTTTTGTGCGGTACTCGGGCCTCTCACTGTTGTGGCCTCTCCCGTTGCGGAGCACAGGCTCCAGACGCGCAGGCTCAACAGCCATGGCTCACGGGCCCAGCCACTCCACGGGACGTGGGATCCCGGACCGGGCTACGAACCTGTGTCCCCTGCATCGGCAAACAAACTCTCAACCACTTCGCCACCAGGGAAGCCCAAGAATGAACAGCTTTTTGAATGTTTTATGCATGTCTTGCCCTGATTCTTTTATAAGGTATCCCCCTTTATAAACCTGTCACTTGCTGAATAATGTTTCACCAGTGCTCTTTTTTCCTGGTAGTATGACAAGCTGTGTTGACTATTGAACTTTAAATGGTATTTTCTCCTTAAAGTAAAATCTTAGGAGTTTTAATTAGCAATGCAATAATTTGAGTTCATAGAGGAAATGCTTTTAGCTAAAGGATTTTTGTGATATGGCCTTAATCTTCATAGTGTTTGTAATTCCCATTTTCCTTAATATTTGTCTTAATAATGTAACTAGCTTTTGGCCAAGATGAGGATAATCCATTTATATAACTCCATTAAAGTACAGAGAAGTTTAGTAGTTCTTAAGAGTGTGAATTTCAGCACAGAGTCATCCAATCAAAGTCAAATGGTTTCTCAAATTTTGAGTTTGAAACAGTACTTCCTACCTCAACAAAAACTAAAATAAAACAAAAAACAAAGTGTGCTCACTGTGTACCAGGCATTGTGCTAAGTGCAAGGAAATGAAAATATGAATAATTCAGGTCAGTATTTCTTTTCTTCATTTCAAACTTGTAATTTTCCTGAGGTAGCAAAGTAATTTCCTCAGCCATCCATTTTCGCTTGGTAGTGAAAATAATCTTTAAGATTAGCTTAGCACTATCAAAAGCACAATCTTTAATAATCTTCAGGCTACTGGTGCACCAAACCAAATGTTCTTTTTGAAATGCATTTAAGGAATGTATGAAAACCTGTACTTAGCACAAATCAAGTGCATTTGTTTATCTTATAAAAGGATTCTTTATAAATGAAAGTAGGAATAGTTCAACAGAGATGAAAGAGCATGAAGAATCAGCCTCAAATTCAGGTATCCGTGGAGCCTCTTAATATCCAGGCTTGATTTCATGGGCAGATTCCTTAAGTACCTTGTCTCCCTACTTTCTCATCTCTTAAAGCTACAGAAATGATGAGTGTGATAACGTATGTAAAGGGTTTCCTATAGTGCTGGTCACATAATCTAGGCTCCATAAAAAGCAGCTGTTGCTACAAAACAATTAATCATAGGGTTTTCTTAATATTAAACAACTTTATTGTGTTTACAAGAGCTATTCACAAAATTTAAATCTGTACGAGCTTTTCAGCAACACATTGCAGAGAGACCTATGGCAGTACTTTTCTAGATGTAAATTAAATGTTCATTTATCATCTGTGTGTACCAAGCACAGTGAAAGCTATTAGCAAGGTTGTATCTTGCAATTTACAATTTTCTGTGCACCCCTTTGCCAAGACGTCCTTGTTTGGCAAACACAGGCTTTAACCACCTTCTTCATCTTCTGTTTCTCCTCTCTTAGATCCTTACGTTTTCCTCAAGTCATAGTACATAAACAATAATTGCAGGTTGTTCACCCTTTTTCTATTTGAAAACACACCTCCAGAACTTCTTTAGTTCTCAAGACAACTCTCATGACCTATTCTCTGCTTGTCAGAGGAACTTTCTTATTTACCATTGGACTGGTGTTTGCTCTAATTTTTGCTTATCCTATTGAGAGCAACTTCCCAGACTAAATTTCGTCTGAAGAAATCAGAAACTATAAAAAGTTTTTTATCTTATAAGAAGAAAAGTGAACTTTTAAAAAATATCTTGACATTAGCATCAAGAATACATGGATGCAGCTGCATAGCACAGGGAGATCAGCTCGGTGCTTTGTGACCACCTAGAGGGGTGGGATAGGGAGGGTGGGAGGGAGGGAGACACAAGAGGGAAGAGATATGGGAACATATGTATACATATAACTGATTCACTTTGTTATAAAGCAGAAACTAACACACCATTGTAAAACAATTATACTCCAATAAAGATGTTAAAAAAAAAGAATACATGGATGATTAGTTGATGAATCCTAGAAGTTTTAAATTAAAACATTATACATACTTCATTGTTACTAATGATAAATGAAAAAGTGGTAAAATTAACTCTTAAATCAGTGGAAATCTGCAAGTATGTCTTATCTCTGAGAGATATGTGTTACTAAAGGTATATTTATTTTATATAAATTATATTTCCAATAACAGATGACTCATGCTCACAGCTTCTTATAACTCTAAGTATATATGTTATTAAATTTCACAGGCAAGTTCTCTAACTTTGAAAGATGCTCTTTGTTTCTAAATTATTATGATTTTAACATCTTTATTGGAGTATAATTGCTTTACATTGTTGTGTTAGTTTCTGCTGTATAACAAAGTGAATTAGCTATATGTATACATATATCCCCATATCCCCTCCCTCTTGCGTCTCCCTCCCTCCCACCCTCCCTATCCCACCCCTCTAGGTGGTCACAAAGCACCGAACTGATCTTCCTGTGCTATGCGGCTGCTTCCCACTAGCTATCTATTTTACATTTGGTGATTCTTGTTAATTATCGATCCTTGAATTCTTGATATCCTTGTGTTACCTGTTGTTGCCAATAAAAGCTGGCATCCAACCAAGGCTTTTCCCTTAATACTTGTAAAAGAGCTGGTTTGATGATGAGCATATAATGAAATATACTTGTAAAGGTTTGGTTGGATCACAGAGTTTGATTGAACCTGAGTTTTCAGTACTTGCTTTATTCTATTCCTATGAACACTAGGACATCGATGTATCATTTCCACATATATTGCTTGGACTGCATGCCAGAAATTCATGTTTTGGAGTGTCAAAAGTCCTTGTTTTAAAGGATCTCACCCATAGAGTGATCCTAGGGCACAGGGCTCCAAGTTTAGCATTATTTGACTTTCCCTCAGTGGGTCATGAACTGAGCAGAGTGTCATGAAATGAAGAATTCACTGAAGGAATAAATGTTGTAGTGTATTTGCTCGTTATTGTTTTATGAATCATGACAAATCCCTCTGTGTTTCTTTTGCATTTCAAAAGAAACACCTTTAAGCATTAATTCAGTCAAGAAGCACAAATATAGTAAGGAGAGATATTTCTTTAATTTTTGAGCAAACAGTAGAAGATTTTCAAAATTAGGGAAATCTTTTAAAAGTTTTCCAAAATAAGTCATCCTTGGTAAGTTAAAGATTGTTTTGATTGAATACTTTTTAAAAACCTCAAGTAACTGCATATGTTTTGTTTTAAGAAATGGTAGAATACGACCTCTGAGCAATGAACAGTTCATGGCTCATCTACTCACATACAGCATAATCACCTAGGATAAAAATGAACAGCCGTTCTCTGTGAGATCCAGGAACAGGTGGTACAACTAATCATCCCAAATGTTTGGAATACTGGCCTGGCAACAAGATTCAAAAGACAAGTGTCCCCAGCTCCACTATAAAGGGACAGGAGAAGGATTCTTTTGCACATCCAGTGCAGGAACTCGATGAATAAAGGTGTGCAAGCTTGCCTTGGGAGAGGAATGAGTAGGTTATTCACTTATTAGCTTGTGATATACCACCTGCCCTCTGGGATGGGCTCAAGGTGACTGACAGCAAGTAAGGGTTATCTGGAGATACCCTTTCTGAACATGGAAATTCTCATTCATATTGTAGACTTTAATAGAATAGATTATTATTGAAAATATTCATTACCTATAATGCTATTTTATCCTGAGCTGTATTTGCTTTCAGCCTGTGGGCAAACTGTCCACAAACAGAGCCAGATAAATTCCTGTCTGACCCTGAGCTGACTTCATATTTCTGTGGCTGTTTTTTTAAAACTGCATATTTCTGAGAAATAACAAGGTCCTGTTGTATAGCACAGGGAACTATACTCAATATCCTGTAATAAAACATAATGGAAAAGAAAAATAAATAAATAAAAAAGAAGGAAAGAAAGCAACAATAACAAAAAAATGAAATAAAATAAAATTATACTGCTTCAAAAAGAACTGCATATTTCTGTGGCCATTTTTAAAAACATCAAAGTTTGTGCTGCATTAGCCATGGTTTAGGTGGAACCAAATGTGATCATTCTAGAACAATTCTTTATTATTCTATCTTTGAACAATTCTCTATTTAGCAATTGGTGAGAAACATTTCTATAAGAAGGCTCTTATTTTCCACCAGGGACTACATGGGTGATACCATTCAATCTAATAATATAACATATAAGGCTTTAGGTAAATGATGACACGCATACCACCCCCACCCCCCAGTCAATTTTTTCTTTCCCACTGTTTCAGTCCTGGTGCAATCAGATAATCTGTACATTTTTCTAGCAAAATTGTATTTTTTAACCTTTTGATTTATGAGTTTATTTTACTTTAAGGATAGTAACTGTTTATCTGTTGTATCTGTTACCAGTATGTTTGGTAGTTTGTCATTATGCTTTCAGTTCTGTTTTTGGTATTTTTTGGATTTATACAATGACTTATGTATGTGAGGTGTATCAATTTTTATGTTTTCCGACTTCAGCATTCATGCTTAGAAATATCTCTTCCACGCTACAATTATATAAATATTTATCTGCATTTTATGCAGTACTTTTAAGATTTTATTTTTACATACCTCCCCAACTTTCTAGTCTATAACACTTTTTCTTATACAAACCAAACTATGCATACTAAGCTGTTTAAAAAGTGAAGATCTGAGAATCATATCTATGTTTTCAATACTACTCCAAATAGTAAAATGCAGAGAATGAGGGAGTTTCATTTTAAAATGCCAAATAATGAGTTTCACTGCCAACATATAATTAGGAACTATTTTAATGTGAGGACATGAGCTGAAAGTAAGTTATTATAATTTATAGTGATATAAATTAATTCTTATTAGATTAAGGCAGTGCAGATTAAGATGCCTATAATTATAGAATGATACATGTCATTATTTGGTGGATTGGAAAGAGCATGTGACTAAGACATACACAATAGCTTATTGAGTTCTAGTCCTGACTCCAGTAATAATTAATTAGTTTGGGGATGATGGGTCATTTTCTCTTTGACCATCAGTTTGCTTGTCTCTCAAGTGAGGGCATTGGACCCTAGATGACCTCAGTAAGGTACCCACAGCACCAAAGGGCTAAGATTCCTACATGGACTGAGGGAACAAAATAGCCAAAATATCAGCTCCTTTCTTCTAGGATGGAACATACTGCCTTTCAGGAGCAAGAGCTAAGGAAATCAAGGGCTAAATTTGTCCTGACTTCTTGGACCTAGCAAACAGTTCTCTCTCCTCAGAAGAATGGGACATAGCTTTTAAAGCACTTACTGGAGTTTGCTGTAACAAAGAACAGAAATATGTTTTTGTAAGCTGGACTGTTTTGATACATTTTAAATGATTATTCACTGTTCCATTTTAGCATTTCTTAAAGTAATGCTAAGGGCAGTGCCTTTCAGCACCCATGAAAAAGGAGTTTGTCTTTCATTAAACTGCAGCTCGAAAAACTAGCAGTCTACGCAGGATGATATTAAAAGTATGTAACAAATAGTATGACATAGGCACCAACTGCTCAGAAAGGACTCTGGTTATAAACTACAGATCTTCCTCAACTTCTGACAAGGTTGAAACCTGTTGAAAATATCATAAGTCGAAAATGCATTTAATACACCTCATCTACCAAACATTGTAGCTTAGCTTAACCCACCTTAAACATGCTCAGAACATACATTAGCCTATTGTTGGGCAAAATCATCTAACACAAAGCCTATTTTATAATAAAGTGTTGAGTATCTCATGAAATTTATTGAATACTGTACTGAAAATGAAAAACAGCATGACTGTATGGGTAAAGAATGGTTGTAGTGTGTTGGTTGTTTACCCTCGTGACCTCATGGATGACTGGGAGAGAGTATACCCATACCACATATTGCTAGTTGGGGAAAAGATCAAAATTTAAAGTGCAGTTTTTACTGAATGCATATCACTTTTGCACCATCATAAAGTCGAACCATCTTAAGTTGAGGACCATCTGTATTGCTTGCCTATACCGGGGGGTAGCAGCTGAACGTCTTTCCTGAAAGCACGCTGGGGACTAGAGAAATTGGAGTCTGTACCAAAATTAGCTAGGAACTTGGGATAGAATGCAGAACAATAAACAAGGTCCCTGCCATTCAAGAGCATACTTTCTAGTTGGGGAAAGAGATAATCAGCAATAAAACAAATATAAAATCATTTCTGTTCATCATAAATGCTTTAATGAAGATTAAGCCGGTTACGTGAATAGAGTGACAAAGAGTGGGAGTATTTTAAATAGAGCGTTCAAAGGTCGTTCTCTAAACATATGATACTTGAACAGAGAACCAACTGATGAGGAACCAGTCACTGAAGACCTGGAGAAAGGGCATCCCAGCTAACAACAAATTTAGGTCCAAAGGGAGAAGAAGCTTGGAGTGTTATTTGAAAGATTGTAAGAAGGCCAGTGTAGTGAGAGGGGAGTTAGTGAGAATTGTAGGACATCAAATCAGAGAAGGACACCAGGAGATGAGGCAAGCAGTGGTCAGCTCTTATAAAACCAGATCCTGAGTGCAATGGAAAGCTATTGGACTGTTTTAAGCAGAAGACAAAAGTGACTTGATTTACAGTTTTAAAAGATATCAATGAAATAGAATCGAGAGCCAAGAAATAAATCAGTATCTCACAGTGGAATCAAGAATACTCAATAGAGGAAAAACAGTCTTCAAGAAATAGTGCTGGGGGGCTTCCCTGGTGGCGCAGTGGTTGAGAATCTGCCTGCCAATGCAGGGGACACGGGTTCGAGCCCGGTCTGGGAAGATCCCACATGCCGCGGAGCAACTGGGCCCGTGAGCCACAGCTACTGAGCCTGCGCGTCTGGAGCCTGTGCTCCGCAACAAGAGAGGCCGCAATAGTGAGAGGCCCGCGCACCGCGATGAAGAGTGGCCCCCGCTTGCCACAACTGGAGAAAGCCCTCACACAGAAACGAAGACCCAACACAGCCATAAATAAATAAATAAATATTTTAAAAAAAAAAAAAAAAAAAAAAGAAATAGTGCTGGGAAAACTAGATATGCAAATACAAAAGAATGAAATTGGACTCCGATCTTACACTACTCACAAAAACTAACTAAATATAGATTAAAGACTTAAATGTAAGATCTGAAACCATAAAACTCCTAGAAGAAAACATAGGGGAAAAGCTCCTTGATATTGGTCTTAGCAATGATTTTTTTTGATATGACAACAAAAGCAAAGGCAATATATGTAAAAATAAGCAGTTGGACTACATCAAAATAAAAAGCTTCTACACAGCAAAAGAAACAATCAACAAAATGAAAATGCAACCTGTAGAATGGGAGAAAATATTTGCAAACTACATATCTGATAAGAAGTTAATATCAAAAATATATAAAGAACTCATACAACTCGCTAGCAAAAAAAAAAAACAGAACCAAATAACCTGATTTAAAAATGGGCAGAGAACCTGAATAAACATTTTATCCAAAGGCATATAAATGGTCAACAGGTACATGAAAATTTGCTTATGATCACTAGTCATCAGGGAAATGCAAATCAAAACCACAATGAGATATTACCTCCCACCTGTTAGGATGACTATTATAAAAAAGACAAGAGATAACAACTGTTGTTGAGGATGTGGAGTAAAGGAAACCCTAATGCACTTTTGGTGGAAATGTAAATTGGTGCAGCCACTATAGAAAACAGTATGGAGGTTCCTGAAAAATTAAAAGTAGAACTACCATATGATTCAGCAATCCCACTTCTGGATATATATCCGAAGGAAATGAAATCACTATATTGAAGAGAGATCTGCAACCCCACATTTATTGCATTATTCACAATAGCTAAGACATGGAAACAACATAAGTGTCCATTGATAGATGAATGGATAAAGAAAATATGATATATATAAGTTATATATATTTTACATTTTATATGTGTATATATATATATATATATTTTTTTTTAACCACAATAAAGAAGGAAATCCTGCATTTGTGACAACATGGATGGACCTTGAGGACATTATCCTGGGTGAACTAAGTAAAAAAAGATAAAAACTGTATGATCTCACTTATATGTGAAATCTTTAAAAAAACAAATGAAATTCACATAGAAACAGAGTAGAATGGTGGTTGCTGAGGGGCAGAAGGGTTGGGGAAATGGTGAGATGTTGGTATGGACTTCTAGTTATAAGATGAATAAGTCCTAGGGATCTAATACATGGTGACTGCTGTATTGTGTACTTGAAAGTTGCTAAGAGAATAGATCTTAAATGTTCTCACCACACACTCTCTTTCACACACACGCACGCACACACACACACATACACACACACACACACTTGTAATTATGTGGGTTGATGGATGTGTTAACCTTATTGTGGTAATCATTTAGCCATATATACATATTATCAAATTATCACATTATATACTTTAAACTTACACAATGTTTTATCTCAATTATTTCTCAATAAAGCTGGGAAAAAAAGATAATTCCAGCTGCCATGTGGAATGTGGACTCTACGGAGAAAGGTAGAAGCATGGAGAAAGTTAACAGGCAGTTGGCAGATTTACTGGTATCTTGGATTTGGGAGGTTATGGAGGAAGAGATGAGAATAATCATAGTGAGGATAGATTTAGAAAGTAAAATTGCTGTGTTCCTTCACATGGAGAGATTCTCCATTCAGGGCTAAAGTTTGGAGTTTCTGTATTTTATTTTTATAAGGGATATCATTCCCTTTTATAAGCTTATTTTAAATGTCATTTACATTCCCTTTTATAAGCTTATTTTAAATGTCATTTATAAATAATGGCAAACTTTTGAAATAAGGTAAAAGATAGTTGGTTTCTTTTAAATGTCTAATATTCATGTTCCTTAGAGAAGATAAATTTACATTTTATCTAGGATTTAATGAAATCCTTTATCATTTGTGCCTGTTAAAGTTTCTGGTTAGAATCCTGTAGCCCAGATAGTGAAGAAGATAGTCTTCAATAAATGGTGCTGGGAAAACTAGATATTTAAATGCAAAAGAATGAAATTGGACCCCTATCTTATAATACTTATAGAAGTTACATAGAACCTTCTACCAATGCTCTGCTTTATTCCTTTCCTGCTTTTCTATTGACTCCCTTTTTGGACTCTGTTCCATCTTTTTCCCTCAGGCATACAATTATCCAAGCTGGCTGTAATGATGTGAAAGATCACCACACAATTTGTACTGAGGAATGGGTTTTGCTGGTCCAAGCATTCCCAGAAGAAGGCTACATGATAAAGAGCACACATTTATCTCTCTGAGAATTGGTTTTCTAATAATTAAAATGAAGAGATTGGACTAGATAATCCTAAAAATTCTTTTCACTTCCAAGATTTTAAGATTGTCTCTTTTCTGATTTTCATATGTTGTTGATATAATCCATTACTTGCTTTAATTAATTACACAATGTTATATACATCAGCCATCTTTATTCTGATGATTCCCAAATGTATATCTCAAGTTCAAGACTCGCTCATGAGGTCCATTCTCATGTAACAAATGGATTCCTGAACATCTTTACCTGGACATTGTATAAGCACCTCAAACACTTTATGTCCAACATGACTCATTAACTTTCCCCATCAACTTGCTACTTTTTCTGTATGCTTTCCTCACATTGTCTAGATCTCTCTCTTTTTGACTGAGTCTTCTACTCCACCTTTCTTGCAAACAACCATCTACTTACTTATCTACTTATGAATCTACAAGACTCAGCTCCAGTCACCTCCTTATGCAAAATTTTTCTAAAGCCCACTTCCTCTGCATGTAGAATTTTTTACTGCCTGTGGTATCCTGATTAGTATTAGCACCTGCATGAGTTTGTTCACCTGTTCATGTGTCTACATTTTAAACTCCATGAGGGCAAGTATAGTTTCTTATTTCCTTGTGATTCTACCCTCAGCTTAGAATGTATCACAGTAGATGATTAACAAATATATAATGAATGAGTAAAAACGAAAATTCTCTGATCTGAGAATTGCTCATGTCCCAGTTTCTTATCTGGAATATGTTCTCCCACCAATAGTCTCTTCAAGACAGGAGGAAGCCATTGGCTTTCTTGCTTTTTTCACCTGTTTACCAGTTTATGAAGACTCATATAAAGGCCAACCTCCATTTGTTTGCACACATTCTTCTGTGAGAATTCAGTGCCCTTTTCACATGTATTCTGTCTTGCAGGATGCAGAGACCACATTTTCTCTTTCCTTCCTCTCTTCCCTGAGGTTGAGATTAGAATAGTGATGTCTAGCCAGTTTTTAATAGATGTTCTTTCCTTGAAGCCCACATTTGCCTTAGTTCCCTCTGGTAAACAACTAAAATTTCTTCAACGTAGACATTTATATATAAACCAGTTTCATCATGAGCACTTAATAAATACATTTCCGGCTTCTCAAAATGCTAATGAAATTTAGACCTGATACTTAGCTATCATTCAGTATACTTGGGTGTATAAGCTGTCAGATTTGAGTGGCCAAATTTTTTATCGGCATCATCTTAAAATACCTCCTACTCCCTGATCGGGCTGGAAGAAATTAACCAAGGTGATTTATTTCAGCAGTGTCAAGAAACCATCTGTGACTTGTAAAAATGATAGGATCAGCTTTCCTTCCCATTATGTTTTTAAAACTTACTGCTACTAGGGTAATTAACATGAAACTTACAGACAAATCAGAAAGAAGTTTGCCTTATAAGAGAAGTTTCTTTCTCTGAGGTCACAAATCCTTTAAGACTTCTGAGGTAACTAACTTTCTCAGGTCTGCTCTCTACTTTCTTTTCTTGAGTAGGTAGTACTTTGTCCCTCCCATGGCCATTTTCTTCCCCCCCCCAGTCTTCCTGACATTTCTTGATAGAGTCAGGAATAGCACTTTGTCAGTTAATTTATCTTTGAAAAGATCACAGATTGAAAGTGATACAGAGCCTAGTTCAAACCAAATAACCATTAATACTGACAATAATTATCATTACTCTTTATTAAGCATTTTAAGTGCTAGTTATAATTACATAACTAATGCATTTAATTCTCAAAACAGCCCTGTAATTTAAGCATCCCATACCAGCCTTTTACAGAAGAGGAAGGGAGGAGAGTAGATTTCCTGAGGTCACACAGTCGGTAGATGGCTGAGTTAAAACTTAAACTCCTGGGCTTCCCTGGTGGCTCTGTGGTTGAGAGTCTGCCTGCCGATGCAGGAGACACGGGTGCCCCGGTTTGGGCAGATCCCACGTGCCGCGGAGTGGCTGGGCCTGTGAGCCATGGCAGCTGAGCCTGCGCATCCAGAGCCTGTGCTCTGCAACAGAAGAGGCCACAACAGTGAGAGGCCCGTGTACCGCCAACAAAAACAAAAACAACAACAAAAAAATTTTGAACTCCTGTCCCCACATTTTTTCATTTTGCCAGTGTTTATAAGTAAATGTGAATGCAGTTGTCCATGTCTTGAATGACAAGGGTTCTTGAGGAGAGGTGCTTAAGACAGATGGTGACCTGTTCAGCAGTAATGTAGCCTGTATTCCTGTTGTCACTTAGTTGGAAGAAGATTCAGATGGCTGAGATGAAACTGTGCATGTAATGAATTGAACAGAGGTTTGCCTTACTCGCATGGATGTTTCTTTGCCTTCTAGGAAGATTTCCAACCCGCAGCAGCCTCAGAGACCAATTGGGAATCAGTCACAAGCTCAATCTCAGTAAGTAATTAATTTTTCTGTCCCCTGCAAAGACAACTGATGAAGTAGTAGCTAAGGTCAACCCTGGGATGACTTCAGCTGCATGAAGTATCTATGGCTGGACCCAAAGCCAGGTCTCAAACATGATGTGTTCTTCCATTTCTTTTAGGTTATAGTGAGCTATGTCAGATGCCCTTTTTTCTCCTCTTTCAGAAAGGTTTCCAGGAAATGTCAGTACCCCTTGTAGGAACACGGGATAGACAATGACTTAAATATTTATCAATTTCAAAGGAGAACATTGCAACTAAAGGACTGTCCAGACATATCAAAGGTGTGAAACAGTTCAGGGCCCAAGCTCAGGTGGGGAATTTTGAAATAGTTTTTTGAATATTCCAGGGGATGCCATTAACCTATGCATTTTCAAGGATCTTTTCAGATGTGAAAAATCCATGTTTATGGTAACATAACTTAAGTGCAAGCCAGGCTTGTGTTCTATTTGGCTTGGAAATAAAACATAACTCACCCTGAAACTATAAAATGGTTCATGCTCCATTTTTTTTCTCCAGATTTACTCATTTCCCAGTATTCTGTATACTTATCTACTTTGTACAGAAAGAGCAGAGTTTGTTTTCACCAATCTTATGGGTAGCACTTACGTAGCAATAAACTGCAAGATAATAAATGCAGTTGTTCATTAAAAGATTAAGAGCATGGAGAAAGATTGTCCATGGTTCTAAGGTGGGTTAGTGTGGCTGAGTCAGAGTTGATTTTTTTTTCCGGAAGTGATGTTCTATCTTTTGTTCTTGGAGGGAATTTTTAAAAATTCCCTCAGATGCCAGGATTTCTTCAGCTATGGATTCTGTGACTATTTAATTCACCTGGTGTGGCTGGTGAACTAGAACATGATCTGATCGAGATCAGTGAGGTCTCTAATGGTGATATTAAGAGTGTTTGTTCATTTCTGATGATCAAGAATGCATGCTCTGAACCTAGCTGAGTATAGGCAATCATTGTCAGGAAGGTGAAAATTAAAATAAGGCAGGTAATACTGAGGAGCTGGGAAGCTAGTCAAGAGGTGTGGGCAGTTAGCAGCCCAAGACTGACAATTCAAGGTACATGCCAGTGGTAGCTTTTGCCATTCAGGACATAGTGGTCTATTCTGTCAGGAGATCCTCTGGCTTCTCAAGTACCTTATACATGATAGCTCAGGGTTATCTAATCATTCCTGCTCAAAGGGCAGAAATCAAGTTTAAAGGACCCTTCACTGATTCAGGATAATCCAGGCCCTCTTAAAGACGATTGTCCTGTCCATTTGGTGCATCTGTGGAAGCTCAGCACTAGGTCCAAATCCATTGGAAACTCTTCTGGGTTGTGTTCCAAGTCCAGGTTCTGCTGAGTCCTCTAGGAAGACCAGGGAGACCTAGCTTCTTTTCTCAGCATTCTGATTTTCAAGAACCTTCTGGAGTAGGAGCACGGGCCTTTGGACCTACCGTTTACGTCTGTATAAACCATTTTTTATTTTTGTTGAAACCGGTTTACAGTTTTCAGAACATTTTTACAGATTTTTATCATTACTTTAAAAGTAATTCACTTAGCTTTAAAATTGATTTTACAAACATAAAACAAAAGCTGAATGAGATCAAATTTACAGTGCAATTGAAAGAGGCACACCCAACTAGTATTTCTCTCAAAAATAGTTCTTATATAATTGCCTTGGAAACAAAAATATTCTCTTGGGTTGATTAGATCACCTAGTCACTCATAAATATTTTCTTAAATATCATTAGTGTTTCAAGTCAAAACTTGAAAAGAGCAGTAAAACTCACACACAGGACACTTTTACATTTTACCTACAGTTTGGATTTGCTCTTCAGACTAATGTTAGAAGAGACTAGACTCCCTCCTCCTCCTTCCTCAGAGCCATTTAAGTAGCTTATGCTTGTGTCTGAATGGCTTGATTAACATTCCTGCTTTTGTTTCAAAAAAGAGGGAAGAATTTTAATTTCAAAGCTTTCATATGCCGCCACGCACCTAACTTTGGCCAGCTCATTTTGTTCTTAGATCCACATGATACAAAGCTAATTGTAAATCATCTGTTGTGTATGAGCCAGGTAGACTGTAGATCCAGACAATACAAAGTTGAATGGGAATTTGGAATTTTGTTACTGAATCATAAATTTAGCCGCCTTTAGCATAGGATGCCAAGAAGGATCTGAAAATCAGAAGTGATGTGCTTCAATCAGGGTTCAGCTTCTATGACACACACACACACACACACACACACACACACACACACACACACACACACACACACACAAACACACTCCAAGGTTAAGGAGCTGGCTTGATACCTTCAGCAGTCTATCTCATGTCTCACACGCTACTCCCCAAACCCCGTCTGCCACCTACTCCCTTTCCCTACAAGGCGTGTTTGAAATCTCCTAAATGACACCAATGGTAGGTTATGCTTTTATAAAACCTCTTAGTTTTGCTAAAGACAGACTGTCCCCCTAAGAGCAAGTGATCCTTTTGGGGACTTTTGGATCTTGATTGGCTAAAAAGAAAATGTGTCACCTGAGAGTGTACTGTCTGGGACTCTATAATGCATAGGCATATTATTTCTCAATAGGAATGCAGCTGAGTTTCAGAAATGCAAGTTTTCATTAATCTCTATTTTTCCTGTAGAGATATGAGATATTTGCCCTTGGGGGATCTTATTTGTTTGGCAGTTTCTTTAAAGACATTTAGAAATCATTGGAGACTGCGTGCTTTCCATTTCCTTGTTAATGGGTCATGAAGTTTTACAGAGATGTTTGCTACATGGCTCATTTACCTCTAAATTTTACAAGGGTTAGTGAAGTAAGTGCTTGGAAACTTAAGTGGGGGTGTATTCCATGGCAAAATACATAATCCCTTCCAGACTTTTAATGATGTTGCATTCCCCATTTGAAGAGTATTCCTGAGAATGTTTAAATGGCAGCTGGGATCCCTCACAAACTATAGCACTTAAAATGCACACACACACGGGGAGGGGGAAGGGGAAGCTGGGACGAAGTGAGAGAATGGCGTGGACATATATACACTACCGAATGTAAAATAGATAGCTAGTGGGAAGCAGCCACATAGCGCAGGGAGATCAGCTCAGTGCTTTGTGACCACCTAGAGGGGTGGGATAGGGAGGGTGGGAGAGAGGGAGATGCAAGAGGGAAGAGATATGGGAACATATGTATATGTATAACTGATTCACTTTGTTATAGAGCAGAAACTAGCACACCATTGTAAAGCAATTATACTCCAATAAAGATGTTAAAAAAAATGCACACACACACATGTGAATCTTCTACTTTTAGGTCAATGGGGCCAGTTTCATGGCTTATTATCCTTGTTGACAGTTAGTAAGCTGGTTAAAGTGCCAAATTTTATCAAGATGTCTCCAGAGTAAATTTAAACCCTGTTCAAAGAATGTCTACAGTGCTAGGTGAGCTACAAAGATAGGACACTGAGGCTAAATGGAGAGAATGAATGGATTATTCAACATTTGCATGGAAAGGAGTTCAGAATTTACCTGCTCACCATTATTTGTTGATATGGATATGATGATTTGAGACTCTGAACCAAGAAATCGGATGACTTATTTTGATATTTCCATTTAGCTGGTATTTTTTTTTTTAATGATTACAATTCAGATGACCTGGATGACCTTCCGGGTTTTGATTTGCAAAAAAGTGAATGACTATGATTTACCACTTAATTGTTCTTATTTAGGAATATAGCAAGACTATGGCACAGTGGCTTAGCATGAAATTTATGTACATGATGTCTTGTAATCAGAAGTCTGTTTATGTTCCTTCCATATGGTTGTGTGACTCTTGTATTTCATAGCAATGGACTTTTTCTGAGTACACTGAGCTGTATGTCACTCTTAGGGGGTATCCTATCACTCTCCATCAGTAACGGACCCCACTCTCACTGCGGATACTCTGGACAAAACAATTGCAGAATTTGATACTGTGGAAGATCTGCTCAAGCACTTCAATCCTGAATCATGGCAAGAAGATCTTGAGAATCTGTATTTGGACACCCCTCATTATCGAGGCAGGTCATATCATGACAGGAAGTCAAAAGGTAAGAAACAAATAAGGTTCTTCATAAGCAGATAAAAGTGCTAATAGTAATAAGTAAGAATATGCAATGCAATGTAGTTAATTCACTTACATCAGATGATTACTGTTAGTTCATTATCACATATCTTTTACACAGCACCTTCAAATGATGTTCTGTGTTTTGTCCAAACTGTGTTGTTTGTATGGGACTAAGAAAGGTTTGATTCAGTCAAAGATCTGTCATAGTTTGGAGCTAGAAAAGACTTTATAAAATCATCTGGACCAACTTTGTGCTTCTTGGCAAGTAAGGCATTATCAGTCCCACCGTAAACAGTAGAGGCAACCAAAGTCAGGGAAGGTAAATAACTCTTCAAAGGCTGCATGGCAATAGAAAGGAAAGGAGAGTCATGCTCTCTTGCCTCCAATGGCAGTGCCTGTGTAACAGTCCCCTGTGCCTCTCTGATGGATATGAATGTTGAATTAGCCTGGGACTCAGTCATTGTTGGCAGGAGAGGCTTCTCGTAAAGTAATGGTCAAAACTCTGGAAGATTTCACTCTATTCATTCAATGTCCATTCTGAAATTTTTTATGAGGTCCTACTATGTGCTTTGTGCCCTTGGTGGTTCATAGGATATAAATGTCTCAAGGAAGAAACCAATATCTGGGCTATTTTGGACAAGTAAGTGTGAGGGCACACATTCAGCTGGAAGGTTCAGGAAAGCAAAATGAAGGGAGAAGAAAGGAATATTCAGGCAGAATTAAAACATCATGAGTTAAAACAGTAATACTTACACTCTTAAAAAATAGGTATCCTAGTACTACATCTGAGTGATATGATCTTAGGACATGGATGTTTATTTGAATGTTTAACTCAAATTAGTATAGAAATAACTTGTAATTACCTCATTGAATAAAACTATAATTTCTAGTCTGTTATGTTTAAGATTTGTTATTATTTAAACTTTCTCTACAAGTCTTGTAAGGCTGGCTTGCATCATAGATATAAAGATATTTAGTACAATACAACATGTTTCCTGTACTTTGTAATAACATGGGTACTTTCAGGAATTAAAGGGAACCCAGGGCCCTTTTGTAGATAATGTTTATGTTGGTAAGGACAACATATTAAAACATGTAGGCTGAAATGACTAGTTAGTTAACTCCTGCCTGGGTCTGCTGCTTATGGCTTAGGTCATAACCTTATATACTTAAAGTGCACAGCTAAGTGGGGACAACAGAGTCACTGGTGGCCCTGATGTTATGTAGATATATCATATGTAGATCAGTGTAACTCTCAAATCGAATTTTCCCAGGGCTCAGATTGGATTCAACTCAGAGAAGAAATGGCTTTTCCATAAAGCGTTGCTGTCTTTGAATCTCTACTAGGTCAACTTGAAGGAAAATAAAATACTCACTATGTTTTGAAAACCCCAGAAAAAAATGGTATTGGAGAAAGAAATGATAAAATCTGACTCTGTCTTCAAGTATCTTAACCACTATAGCTACTTGAGGGGCAGCCCTTCTTGACACCTATTTGTTTGAAGTATTAAAATTTAAAAATCACCTAAATTCATTACTTATTTTTCCCCAGATACTATGTTGAGTTGGAGGCAAGGTGTCTTGTTTCAAAGCCTAACCCTGCCACTTAGAAGTTCTGTGATTTTTTCAGCAAGTCACTGACTCTTCCTGAGCCTCAGTGTCTTCATTGACAATGTGTGTATGACAACACCTACTTTCCGGAATTGTTAGGGGTGCCATCAAAAGCACTTGGCACATAGTACTTGCTCAAGAAATGTTGAAAAAGTTTGGAGTACTTGAGATGCCACAGCATTTATTTGTCCTACTACTGCATTGCTATTTGTATCTTTGTGTTTTTCTAAGGGAATATGAGAGCCTAGGACCTAACGGTTTCAACTCTTGCTGAATATTAAGTCACCTGGGGAGCTTTAAAAAACTATGGGTGCCTAGTCCTATCCCAGTCACAATGACTCAGAATCTCTTAGGGCGAGGCTGGGGTATTGATATTATTTTATGGCTACTAGGAGATTGAGACTGATCCTTAGAGGCAGCCAGGGTTGAGAGATGGTTCATCCTATATCTCCAGTAAATTGGCACAGGCTCTGACACATTTTAGCTGCTCAGTTAATGTTTGTGGAATTGAAGATATTAATTATTCAGCATTAGTGTATTTCTAACATTTATAGAAACCCACCCCATAGACCAAGGATTGTAGCTTTATTAAGAATGCCTTTGGTTACTGAAATAACCTTGCTAGAACATTCAAGGCACCATTCTACTTATTTCTAACAGTATAAACATTTCTCTCCCCTGTTGGCTTAGATTTCATTTCTTAAACTCTTGTTTAAAATGGCCCTAAGGCAGGTCTGTACCCTTTCATTTAACACTGGCAAGCCACCACTGTCTCTGCACTTGTATAACTGTGCTGATTTAATTGTTTATCATTCCACTGATGCTGAACCACCTGCCTGTATCACAAAAGCAAAGGAAGTCAGGTTTAATATTTCAGCTGTTATTTTCAGCTTTTAGAACTTAAAAGTACAAATTCATGGTTTGTATACTGTTGTATAAGAAAGGGGACAGTGAATAAAAGAGTGAAAACCAAAAAGTAGTTATAGATGATGGAGGTCCATTAGGTGTCAAATAAAATGTGAACTTTATAGAATCCCTAAAAAAGTTTTCTACTATCAGTATAATAATCTCTTAATGATGTTGTACAGAAACAAACTTATCATTTTCAAATATCTATTGAGCATCCATTCTTCTGATTTACCCAGACTGATCAAAAGTAGCATTTTTCATGATACCAAAGAACAGGATTCTAAGATGACCCTTGAAAGTGAATATATAAATCACAAAATTTTATAAACTCTAAAATAAAGCACAAACACACTAGGTGAAGAACTTATGTAATGAAGTAGAAAACAGTTAATAAAATTAAATTTTACACTTTGCTTCTACTGTTATTTGAAGGAAGATTAGGTAACAGTGAGTTTTTAGTCCTCCTTAAGAAGAGACTTGAAAATGAGAAGCAAGAGGACAGTAAAAGTTTAGGGAGAAGAGGGAGAGAAAAGAGACATAACTTTGCCAAGTATTGAAGCCAGAACTTCAGTGTATAAGGTCCACTTTTTTCAAATTCACAAGTAATAGATAAGCACAAACCTGTCTGTAAAACCTTCTGGACAGATGATAATAGGACAAGTTAATATATCCAACTTTCAGTTTCCTAGGGGGTAATGGAGAAAAGGGTAGCATGGATAATTGAACTCTGTAGATAAGTACAGTTCCAAAACCCAATTTTTGCCAATGATTTCAACCCCATGCCTTCAACCTCAAAGCTGCCCAAAAGTTTAAAAAAAAAAAGTCGTTTGAAATTCAAGTTGTATTTACTTCTTCTGATGAACATGACAATAACATAGTAAATTTGCACATAATTAGGTAAAATATTATATGGATGTTCTACAAACTATGTAATCACTCTCTGAATCATTGCATGACCACTGTGGTTTAACTGAAGTTACACTGCAATTCCTTTAAAACACAATACTTTGAACTTGGTAGCAATGTATATTTACTCAAGTATATAGCATGAAATGTGACATCTCTACATTGAAAAACTATTGGCCTTAAACTCTACTAGACTGGGCATTAATTGAGTGGTCATTTATGGAGATTAACAATGTAACTGAGATGCAGTCTTTTACTTATTCCAGGAGAGCTTGACTTTCCTGAATGATGGTGTGTTTCCCATAGAAAAATCCAACATATAACAGCAAGAGGAAAACCTGTTCTCACAGTTTGTGTTGTGATTAAAATATGGATATAATTGTTGAGGCACTCCAACTTAATAGTTTTGAACTACAGTAATGCTTGACAAAAGTACAATTTTCCCCAGAGTTGCCATTTTTTAAAAAATTTTATTTAATTTTATTTTTTTATATAGCAGGTTCTTATTAGTTATCTATTTGATACATATTAGTGTATACATGTCAATCCCAATCTCCTAGTTCATCCCACCACCACTCTGCCCTGGCTTTCCCCCCTTGGTGTCCATACATTTGTTCTCTACATCTGTGTCTCTACTTCTGCCTTGCAAACTGGTTCATCTGTACCATTTTTCTAGATTCCATATATATGTATTAATATATGATATTTGTTTTTCTCTTTCTGACTTACTTCACTCTGTATGACAGTCTCTAGGTCTATCCACCTCTCTACAAATGACCCAATTTCGTTCCTTTTTATGGTTGAGTAATATTCCATTGTATATATGTACCACATCTTCTTTGTCCATTCCTCTGTTAATGGGCATTTAGGTTGCTTCCATGACCTGGCTGTTGTAAATAGTGCTGCAATGAACATTGGGGTGCATGTGTGTTTTTGAATTATTGTTTTCTCTGGGTATATGCCCAGTAGTGGGATTATTGGGTAATATGGTAATTCTATTTTTAGTTTTTTAAGGAACCTCCATAGTGGCTGTATCAGTTTACATTCCCAGCAACAGTGCAAGAGGGTTCCCTTTTCTCCACACCCTCTCCAGCATTTATTGTTAGTAGATTTTCTGACGATGCCCATTCTAACCAGTGTGAGGTGATACCTCATTGTAGTTTTGATTTGCATTTCTCTAATAACTAGTGATGTTGAGCAGCTTTTCATGTGCCTCTTAGCCATATGTATGTCTTCTTTGGAGAAATGTCTATTTAGGTCTTCTGCCCATTTTTTGATTGGGTTGTTTGTTTCTTTAATGTTGAGCAAGTCGCCATTTATTTTTATTTTTATTTTTTATTTTTGGCTGTGTTGGGTCTTCGTTCCTGTGCGAGGGCTTTCTCTAGTTGTGGCAAGCGGGGGCCACGCTTCATCATGGTGCGCGGGCCTCTCACTGTCGTGGCCTCTCGTTGCGGAGCACAGGCTCCAAATGCACAGGCTCAGTAATTGTGGCTCACGGGCGTAGTTGCTCCGTGGCATGTGGGATCTTCCCAGACCAGGGCTTGAACCCGTGTCCCCTGCATTGGCAGGCAGATTCTCAACCACTGTGCCACCAGGGAAGCCCCTGAGTTGCCATTTTTTGATGCAGGGGCCAAATTTGATGTATATTCCTCTTTAAAAAATCAGTAATTTAATATTGAGTGAAGCAAACATACTGAAATTAAATTGAGTCCAAATGACAGAGTTTGAAATATATGATTTTCACAGACTCTAAATGCTTAGATGTTGTAACTCTGGGACAGTTACCAACCCATTTCCCAGGATCTAATATCAATTTGTGATTTCTTACATGACATTATTTTGCTGTAAGATCTAAAACACTTGATTCTTTAATTTGAAAACTATTTATTGGTAAACAACTGGCATGAGAAGCTGATGAGTAAATGAAATAAATATGTTTCATATAAAATGTTTGAATTGGTTCTAAATTCTCTTAGATACAAATATCTTTTATTTTTAAATTAGTCAGTTATTGCTGTTTCTTTGTCATGCCCTTGGTCATACTAACTAGAAAGAGCCAAGTCTTGCTCTGGAGATGTCATTCAATGGGTATAAAGTTTCAGTCATGCAAGATGAAAAATTGCTAAAGGTCTGCTGCACAGCACTGTGCTCATGGTTAATAATACTGTACACTTAAAAATTTAAGCAGATACACCTCATGGTATCTGTTGTTTAACATGTTTTTTTATAAATGCTCTTTTTTGTGAATATTTGGTAGAAGTTGCCCATAAAAATAATTAAAAAACAATTTAGAATGTGGGAAATAATTTCAGAGTGTATTAAGATATGAACATATTTTAGAAATGACCTAAAGTCACAGTAAATTGAATGCTTACAACTTTCTCTCTCTGCCTATTTGATATCTGGGTGAGAATTTGCAGAAAGCCCTTGTCTGACGCTAGTGATGAATCAGATAAGTCACTCTTGAGATATCCTTCTGTAACTATCTATTGGTAAATTAAACGAACAGAGGTACTACAGACGTTAAATCAAATGGATTTCTTTTTCTAATTTCTTGTGTTGAATAAGGGTTAGCTTCACTGAGTTTCCTGAACCGTGTGGTATGTACCAAGTAAAAGCTTTCTTTATCAATATTAAAATTGTTTACCATAAATTTGATAGAAATAGAGCAAAAGAAAGAATGTGATAGTGGAAAGAGCATGGACTTTGGAGTCAAGTAAGCTTATAATAAAATTCTAACTCAGGTACTAATGGTGGCCTTGGAAAGTTATGTGCAGACCTCTGAGCCTGTGTTTTCTCCATTTGGTAAAATGACTCTAATTATAACAACTTTGCAAAGTCATGTGAGGATTAATAATAGCAGAGTATCCAACTCCTAGTGGGCCCTCAATAAATGCTAGCTATTATTATTACTTGAATACAGAACTCTGCACAGAACCAAGGTATTTCTGTGGACCTTGCTCTCTTCCTTGTAAGGCTCTTAGATAAGCATCAATAATTTGGAGAGCCTCCTACAGAGTATCCAAATATTGTCATATTTAAGTATCTGTATAATCAGTAAACTCATTAAAAGTTTACAAAATAATTGCCAAGTACTAAACTTTTCTATGATATATTTACCCAGAAATTTCTGGCACCCTTTTGCTTTTTGGACATTTCCTTTTTAAAGCTTATTTTTTAGATTTTAGCCACTCTTTATAACCCATATGATTTGTAAGTAACTAGATTCCCCACTCATTCAGTTTGCCAGCAAGCATTAATAAAAACCATATTATCATATATAGTGTCACATGTGTCTATGAGGGCACACACATAAAATGTTTGAAGAAAATCTCAGCACAGGGACAAGGACCTTTTTGGTTGTTTATTCTCTTACTGCCACTGCAGCCTCTGATTTTCTCCTATAGTGGCTGTCTATCTTTGTGGATATCCTAAGCCCACTCTCATCATCAAAGTTATTCCTCCCATCTAGGCATATAATTCAAAGGCACATTGATTAGGAAATCCATTTTGCAGTAGAAAACCATAGGTAACTTTTACTGTCTGGGTGGACAAATGTGCCTTTTCCACAACAGTCACTCTTGTTAAAGATGAATGGGTTTGACTTGTAGTTCCTGTACCCATTTTTACCTGTGTAGCATTGGGAATCCTCTGCAGCATCCTTGTGCTCAGTGCCCCTATGGACTTAAGGAGGGAGCATACCCTTCCTAGAGCACACATTCATGCAGAAACTGCTGGGGCTGGAACATCTGGCTCATTAAGTGTCTACTTGCAAAGGACTGTGCTGAGTGCTACGTCCCATGAAATTTAATTATAAACAACACATCATCATTGTTTTCTGACATTTCGATCAAGGTGGACATGACCTTCCTTTCCTCAGTGATCACCAATTGCAGAATCTTAGCCACTTCTGGTTTAGGTGATTCTGTTCTTAACCTTACTTCATTGATCTGTTTTACTCATTTCAAGGTTAATGTGAGGCATACCTGCTGAGAGCTAGAGTCTGGACCTTGCTTCAAACACTTTTAACTCATTCAAGCTCAATGAATTTCTTGGCAGGAGAAGAGTATTGTTATTCCCATTTTATCTAATAAAAGAAACAAATCCGGAAAGGTTCAGCGACAGCTATAAAGTAGAGAGCCATGACATGAACCTGGGTGTATTGGCTGCAAAGTCAATGCTGTGGGGGAACCAATAATGAGTAAAGCTCAGAGACTCATAGTCTAATAAATGAGAGACAAGAGAAAGATCTCCTTGCTTCTTATTCATTTCCTAACCTGTTTTCTTATTTTTCATTGCATAGATGTACTTCATACATCCCCCTAGAGTTCAGAGAATTGCCTTATGATGGTGTCAGCTGCTTTCATGCCTAATCCAATGCCTTGCAGATATCCTTGCACTCACCCATTCATTTTCCAGCAAGTATTTGTCAAATGCCTACTATATGTCCAGTGACTGTAGGCAAGTCATTCAACTCTTCTGCATCTCAGTTTCCACATCTATCAAATGGGAATAGTAGTCTCTAAGATAACAGTTTGTTATGAGAATTCCATGAGGCTTGAGTAGGTGCTCAGTTAATTTCCATTCGCTCATTGCTTAACAATGTTTTTAAACCCTGACAATTAGGAATTGTCTGAGTGGGAACATTTTACTGTGATTTAGGTTAATTTCTATAAATACAAGTGGTAAATGTTTCCATTCTTCAGAAATTAAACCAGCACATGGAGTCATGAGATTCATGATTTTAAGTTTAAAATAGCCTGATATTCCCTCATTAAAAGTTATAAGATAATCGTTCTTTCCAGACTTATTTGCACTTGCAAATTGGGGTTGAAATGTGGAAACCATTTTCACAATTATGTGCTAATTTTTAGAAGAGGGAATCTGAAAATCACAGTGAGGTTGTAATGTCCATAAAGACGAACAGACTCCTCCTGGGAAATTTATGAACACTGAAGAAGGCTGAGAGCCCCTAGTTGCTTGGTATAAAAATACTACAATTATTTATATATTCCCCTTACCTCCCACCCCCACATAAAGTGCCATAAGTCTAGTGTTGTAACATCAAAGTCAAGTTTATAATAAAGCACTTTATATAACAGATTGTGGGACTACTCCCCATTTGGCAAAAGACATATTCCTGAGCACCTTGAGATGTGTATCAGAGAGCCAGCCTTCTGGATGGCATCCTTTACCCCATGTGGCACAGCTGCTAGAGCCCATGGGTCTTGGTGCCAATCTTCGTGCATCACAGTTCATCCTTGATAGAGCTGGTTCTAGAACCCTAGTTTTTCAATTCTAACCCAACAACCATCAGTAGTTTGATTCATTTAGGTAGTAGTTACTGAGTACCTATTCCTTGCAAATGAAATCTGGATTGACTAGTGGTCTATAAGTGGCCTGAACTTTTTCTAATTTTCTAATTTAAGTTTATGCATATCCCACAAAAGATAGATAGATATTTAAGAAAAACCAGAAATGTTTGTCTTGGGGAACTGTAGTGACTCCAGCTGTTTTTTATTGGATTTAGTTATTTCAAATATCCTGAAATGGCATGTGTGCTTAGACTACAAAAAAAAAAAAAGTTGTAGTTTTTTCATCAGTATGCTGCTTCTAACTGTTGAAACCAAATAGTTTTAGGAGAGGTGGACTTAAATGACCTATATTTGGTCCTTCCAATAGGGGCAAAGCACTAGGAGAGGGGAGATAAAAAGATGATTAATTCTGCTTTCAAGGACCTTATGGTTTAGTGGACAAGAAACACCTAAATAAAGAAAAGGATAAATCAAAGTCTACAAAGTCAGTGCTATAATAGAAAGCAGAGAACGTGTGGTGAGTGTATAGTGAAGGGGTCAGAGGAGATGTAGGGTGAATGTGCCTCTTGACTTAGAAGATTAAAATGACATAGTGGACTGAGATGTCAGAGAAGGTAAACTAGAATGATAAAAGCATGGTTTTAAAAAAGGCATGGGGCTTCCCTGGTGGCGCAGTGGTTGAGAGTCCGCCTGCCGATGCAGGGGACACGGGTTTGTGCCCTGGTCCAGGAAGATCCCACATGCCGCGGAGCGGCTGGGCCTGTGAGCCATGGCAGCTGAGCCTGCGTGTCCGGAGCCTGTGCTCCGCAACGGGAGAGGCCACAACAGTGAGAGGCCCACGTACCGCAAAAAAAAATAATAAATAAATAAATAAATAGAAAAGGCATGGCCCTACTTCAAGCACTTGCTCTTCTATTGCCAAACCTGCACTGATATAGAGGCTGCTAGTGAGTGCCTGCTAAGAGAGTTCATAAAGAATTTTAGACTGTAAAGGCTCAATTTGCTTGTATTAAAATGATTACTGGCTAGCTCCAAGAATATAGAGAAGTTTAGCTGAACACTAGCAGATTCAGGAAGATAAAGAGAAAAAAGACTGGTGACACACATAACAGAATAGACTGATGAAAGGCCAGCACAGTGAAAGCTAACCAATAAACTTGACACCAGAAGAGACTGACCCAAGGAAACCATCTTCCTATTGAACAAAACAAACTGAATCAAACATGCATGGGAAGGAAAAAAAAAAATTGTTTTCTTACATTCAGTGTGAGGACCTTATTTTGTTTCACAATGAATTTTTGTATTCACAAAAAAATTGAAATGATTAATTTAGAAAAGGCTTTTAAATTTTTATCATAAGCTTATCACCACCTATGCTGTGTTTGCCAAGCATGTGAAATATAATATTGGGTTTATCTGTCCTCTAGAAAGAATCTCTAGGGTTCTATCATTTGTTGCCCCCTGAAAACAATTGCTATCAGCCCATCCAACTCTTTACGTGGACCTCCAATTGGTTTTCATAACAAAGACTACAGGTAGGTAAGGGCAAGAAGGAATTCAAGGAGAGATGAGGACAAAGTGAAGATCATGAATTGACAAAAGTCCTCTCATTTCAGGTGAAAAAATATGAAATTCATTGTATTTCTCAATACCAAAGAAAAAAGTACGTTCTGTGCAGTAGCCTGGTTTATTTGCAAGAACCCAGTGTACATTTCCAGTACAATCCGATAGATGAATGTGTGTGCCCAGGAGTACATGCTTGGGTATATGTAATTGACAACATCTTGAAAGTGACAGGTCAGTGCCTAGCAACGCACCTAGGAAGCCAGGTCATTTGACAGTGAGTAGACCTCTAGACGGAAATCTCCATCAGGGCTCATAGAATCTGCTCTTTGCACCCTGCTTCAAATCTTTAGACCTGGGCTCAGAAGTGCAAGAGTAATGAAAAAGCCTGAATTCAGACTCTGGCTCTACCACTGACTAGGTATGTGGCTGTGGACATGTTCTTTTCCCTACCCTCTCAGAGCCTCAATTTTCTCAAATGTAAAAGTGTAAAAGTGTAAAAGTAAGGGTAATGATAGTATGTAATTCCTAGCATTTATGGGGATTTCATGCAATTGTATATGTGAAGAACTTTTCATGCTACCTGATACTTAGGAATATAGATGGTCAATATAAAAAAGACCAGGCTGACTCTCCTTCCTCCCAAACCTGACCCTGAATGGATTAGAAACTGAACCAGTGAGTGCATTCACCAATGTACCATTGCCTTACACATCCCTTTCCTAGTGCTCAGATCCTAGAGCTCTTACCACAGCCCAGGTACCTCTGTGACTAGGCTGCACTTTCAGGCCAGAGCTGCAGAAAAAAGGGTGCTCCCTGAGGTTCTAGGCAGTGGCCCACATTGGATTACCATGTCCAGAGGAAGGCTCTGACAACAGTGGAGGCTTCTCAGCCTTTCTATCAGGTTGTCAGTACACAGCCCAAAGACGTAACTAATGTCAAAGATCCATGAGAAGGCAAGACTCAAATTCAAAAGGATGTAAAAAGAAGGATTATAACATTATGTACACCTGGGTGAAATAAGGGCAGCTAGGTGCAATTAATGAGCCTTTGAATGAAATTTGGAACGTCCTTGTTGCTCTGTAATATTCTGCTGTGGAGATTGAAGCGGGAATGGAAACGGCAGCTCCCCTCTTTGAGTTTGTACTGCTTGGCCTGCCTCCCTCACACCAGAGCCTGCCTCCCTCACACCAGAGCCTCCCTTCGGACCAGAGCACTGGAAGACTTAACTGCCACTCGTTCCCTTGTCTGGCTCCCTGCTCTGCTGCACTGCCTAGTCAGTCTTCTTTGACTGGAAATTCAACATCCCCTGCAGAAAGTCTGCAGTGGCACTTTGAAGTTATTTGCATCGACTCTGAAGAGCCTTTTAGTTCTCATTCTAAATTGAGTGCCTTTGTGGTTTCAATCCCCTGATAAGCAGGGCAGCTGGATTCTACAGCAGTCACACTGGGTCACAGTTCTGAGTCACATCAGTGAATTGATGCATAAAACTGACAACATCGTAAATCTCTTCATGGCAGGTAGGAAACGGAAATAACCAGTGCTAGTCGGTAAAACAGTTATACAATGTGAAGAGTTTTGTTCCAAGATGAGTAAGGCATACATGCCTATCCTGATTTGTTGACAGCACTTTGGGGGTTAGCTGAATTCCCACAGGTAATCATATTGTAGTTTGGTTTGGACATATTCTGGAGATAAGGGTGTAGCCATTTACCACCCCAGTCCTAGCACAATGCCATACGGGAAAGCTTGATACAGTGCCAGGAAGGTCGATCTTCCTCCTTCAGCTATACGGTTGCCTGCCATCCCCCCACTCTGCCTGATGTGGCAGAGACCATGAGGCAAAAGAGAGAATGACTTTGAGCCCAGTTTTCCTACTTAGTATTCACTTTGAGTGAGTAATACACATCTCAAAAGGGTGGGCGAAAAAAAAAGAGGGTGGGGAACAACGACAGGTGGTCCTATGTATCATATGCCTAGCAGAGGACTGGCTGAGCTCAAGTACACTCAGTACTGTCACTTCCTTCCTATCCCTCTCAGCCTTCCACATGCCACAACCCCTTCCTGCTAATAGGTGTTAGACAAAATATATTCCCATCATCACAAGCAACAGCTTTGGCCCTCTGCATTAGCCCTGTCCATAGCCCAGTAATGCACAGCCAGCATCAGTATTTATCTCAAGGTGACACTTGTAATGGATGATTGGTGCACTTCTTAATCCATTTACATAATCCTTTCTGCTTTGCTTGCAGTTATTTTCAGGGCTTTAGCAGCAATAAAATGGTTCCTTTCCCAAGACAGAGTTCATTCACTTTAAATCTGGCTTGATTATAGCTAAATTTATGACATGTCTTTACAAAGGAAGGGGAAAAAAGCAATAAATTATGCACAGTAATTATTTAGCATTTATTCAGCCCCCACAGTGTCCTGGGCTCAGCATGTAACAGTTGGGGGAAAATCCCTGCCCTTGAGAATCAAAGGCACTCAAGGCAGAGCATTAGTCCAATTGCCATTTAATTCCTTATTCAAGGGGTCATTGACCGTATGGCCAGCCTTTTAGCTGACTTCATGGGGTTAAGTGGATTCTCCACCCACTCGTGCCTTCTTTTATTTCTGTTTCATTCAGATGCATTCTACTGACAGCATCCTTAGCCTTTGACCTCTACCCCAAAAGAGCACTCCTTACCGTTCCTCAAGCAGTTTTGGTTTAGGACTAAGACATTTAATGGGGCTAGAATCCAGAGTAAGCCTGATGATAACTGCCTAACGTTTGTGGGATTCCTTCTGTGGTGGCCTGGCTGGTGACACGGGAAGTGCACTCGGAAATGGTGTGGAACCCGGAGGTGGCGGGCGGGGGGGGGGGGGGGGGGGGGCGGACAAAGGACTTTCTTATAACTGCATTCTTGTGAGAAGATAGTCATGTACATTCACCCGCCAGACAATTTGGATGCCAAATAGATGGGTGATTAGATGGATTTTGAGACCACAAATTAAAATGTAATTTATATACTACAATAATACAAATTTAACTCAAGTAAAATATTAATGACTAAAATTTGAAAATTTAGGGTGATGCTCTTAATTCATAGAAGTCCCAATAACCAACCCCCCCCAGATAATCATTTACATAGAATAACGGCCAAAAGAGAGAAATAGAGGAGAAAGATCTGAAAAAAAATTTTTTTTAAATTATTGACCATTTGACTTTAAAGGAAAAAATTGAAGGAAAAATCAAAATGAATCAAGATGAATAAAATAACCAGCATTAATTAATACCAGGCACACTGCATTCAATACTTCAAATATTGCTGTGAAATAAGTAAAGTTATACTATTTACATTTTATAGATGAAGAAGCAGAGGTTTGGAGCAATCAAGTAACTTTCCAACAAAAAGGAGACATAGCCATTATGTGAATGCAGCTGTAGCTTTACTGCAGAGCCCAAGCACTTAACCAGTATTCTATACTGCCATCTAGGACCCAATGCACAAATATCCATCATATTCACAACCCCCAAAAAGCCATGTCCTTTGACATTTTGGTTGACCTCGGAGTTAAAATGAAGCCAAAACCTTTTTATTCCTCACATTGACTTGTAAAATTTCACTGCCAGGTGCATCGATTAGAGTAATTCTTCCTGATGTGTCCCTGATATAATTCAAATTGTATTTAAGTAATGGCTTACAGTCAGGAGTTATTTAGAATCAAGAAGATACACACACACACACACGCACACATTTTTTTAAAGCAAAGACAATTATTTTAAATTGCTGAATGTTACATTTTCTTTCCTTGGAACTTTTTTTTTTTTACATTAAAAAAGTACAAGGAAAATTGAGCCAAGATATAGATTTAGCTAAGTTTTTGAAGGTTTTCTGTTTTCTGTTTCTGTTTTCTTTGCTGTTGTTGACTTTTTTTTTTTTGAAGGGCAGATAGGATCAAAAGAGAAATTAGATTTTCCATCTTTGGTGTTTGGGGTAGTAACTGAGATCCCAAGGATAGATTCAAGCCCCGGGTCAAGGCTGTCCTCACAGAATCTTCCCAGCCTGTTCGCAAAAATGTGTGCCGAGTGTGTATGCCATAGTCGTGCACTTGCTTACACGATGCTGTGTTTCTTACAGTTGACCTGGACAGGCTCAATGATGACGTCAAGCGTTACAGTTGCACTCCCAGGAATTACTCGGTCAACTTGAGAGAGGAGCTGAAGGTGACCAATGTGGTCTTCTTTCCACGCTGCCTCCTCGTGCAACGCTGTGGGGGAAACTGTGGCTGTGGAACTGTCAGCTGGAAGTCCTGTACGTGCAATTCAGGGAAAACTGTGAAGAAGTATCACGAGGTATGCCGTTTTCAGATTTCTTTGTTGCAGTGCTGCATTTAGCCCTTTTCAGCTGCAAAAGTCTTGTAATCTCTAGGCTGCTGGGAAACAGGGCCATTGCGTTGGTTGTTCACGTTGTTCACTGCACAGGGGCACCTCCCAGGGGGATGACTGGGAAATTGTACTCAAGCTAAATTTGCTAAGCTAGGTGCCCTGGGGATAGTGTATCCTGAAGAAGGGTTTCCTTTCTCTAACCCTTATTCATAATATACTATGTGGGTTGACAACAGTCTTGTTAGTATACACAGTCAAATGTATGATGCAGTAATTTGAGAGCTTACTTGGCTTCCTTATAGAAATATGATGGGATTCGTTTACAGTGTATGACTGCAAATCTAGGTTATGTTAAGAAAATGCTAAGAGCCAAACTTTAATTCAATCAAGTCATTGAAAAATGAAGCAAGGTAAAGATAGCAAAATATAAATTGTCAGAAAAGATACATTGTTGGAGACTTTTTCATTCTCTAAATATGGAAATATTTTTCTTCCAGAAGTACTAATTTTTCCTAAATATGACTGAGTGCTCTGAGGAATCAGCTCTGAAATTATGCAAAAATAAACAAAAGTAAACCTAAAGATATAAGAGGAACAAAAATTTAAGGAGAGCAGTAAACTTTGATGATAATAACAAGGAATTCATGTAAGCCTTTACTGTGTACCAGACATCATTGTAAGCGATCATTAGCTCACTTGGCAGTTTCTCCACAATGCTGACAGGGGAGTGCTATTTTTATTCCCTTTTTATAGATGAGTAAACTGAGACCAGCAGTAGATTGACCAGCGTGACTTGGTCAGTAACTCACAGAGCCAGGACCTAAACTGATCAACTGTTTCTAAAATCTATATTCTTATCACTAGTAACACTGTGCTCTCTTTGTTAAAAATATATAGCACTTTATTGAAGATTAAAGAAAGAGTGGACTTAAGGGGAGTTAGCACTGCTCTTGAAATTGACGGCAACCCTATTACTTCCTGATTTTGTGAGTCACTAAAGTTTAGAGATGCGGTTTTCATGTGTGTGAAATAGGACTAAGAAATTATATCCGATAATCCCGTACAGGATGGTTCTGGGGAATCACATAAAACGGTACATATGAAGTGCATTTTGTAAGATGTGAAACATCTTTTTGAAATATGTCTAAAATATAAACTAAAGGATTTCCCTGGTGGCACAGTGGTTAAGAATCGACCTGCCAATTCAGGGGACATGGGTTCAAGCCCTGGCTTGAGAAGATCCCACATGCCACGGAGCAACTAAGCCCGTTCGCCACAACTACTGAGGCTGCACTCTGGAGCCTGTGAGCCACAACTACTGAGCCCACATGCCACAACTACTGAAGCCCACACGCCTAGAGCCCATGCTCCGCAACAAGAGAAGCCACTGCAGAGAGAAGCCTGCACACTGCAATGAAGAGTAGCCCTGGCTCGCCTCAACTAGAGAAAGCCCATGCGCAGCAACAAAGACCCAATGCAGACCAAAAAAAAAAATATATATATATATATATACATAAGTATGAAGCAAACACTATTGTTAGGAATTATTGTTTGAGTTGCTTTTCATCAGTATCCACCAAAACAAAGGAATAGATGGTGCTCCCTAAATAAAAATCTCCCGCTTTATACAACCATTTTGTTATCCTGAAAACAATAAAGCAATAAGTTAGGAGGTAATTTCTGAGCTAAATGAAAAGGGATACGTCATAAGCAGTATTTTCAACTTGGGAAATGCAGGAGGTCGGAGACCATAATAACCCTGCTTACCTCAGACAGACGGGGACACACGATTTTAGACCTGCATAGAGCTGGTTTTCTTAGTCACAAGAATTTCTTACTCCACCCCACAGTTTTCAAAGTAAAAAAAATAACTGTTCTCATATCCAGAGAATGCTGTTGACTGTGTTCATTGTGTTTTATTTTTGTATGACCTGATGAACTCTAGATTGGACTTTGTCCTTTGTGTCTAAGAACGTGAATTTTGTATTGTTGAGTCATACCCTGAGGACAAATGCAGAATTCAGTAATTTGGTTCAAGTTAAAATAAGCCAGGAAGTGACAAGATCTCTACATAGTCTTAACTGTGAGGAAAAACATGTGAGTTCAGGCCTTTGATGCTTTATTTTCATCTTGACTCTCCGCTCAGATAGAAGTTGCAGTTTGATTTTTTTAAATTGCTTATTGTAGAAACACAGAGTTAAACATACACCCAAAAGGACCCTCACCTCCCAGACAGTTAACTCTGAAGGAGTCTGAAGGGCCCTTTTCTTAGGTCTATTCTCCTCTCTGTACACAGTAGCTGTTACCTGTAAATTTCTGTTCACAATTAATATCTAGAAGGGGAAGCCCTTGATCTCTTTGTTCAGTCACATGAGTGGGTCTAAAATGTTGGCATATTTTTAAAACTGCTGTCTAAATCATGTCTTTGAAACATGTCATGATATTTTTACTTCTCAGAGTCTGCTGAGCTCTGTACAAAGTCACTCTGCTGAGTTCTGGACAAAGGGACAAAACAGCATACCTGTTTTGTCAGTAACTGCATACCTGGAAAACACACAGCTGGCACACTTCCCCCAAACTCCTAAAATACCTTTGAAATGTGTCACAGTGACCACTCTGTCCAGTGCCCTGTGGAAAAGAGCAGGAGACTTGTTCCATTTGCAGAAGTGGGGGTTGCTTGAGCTCAGTCTCATTAGGGAAGAATCCTTATCCTCTATTCTATTAGTTCTATGTCTGTATTCTTAACTCAGAGAAATGAGAAACTGGTTTCCCCAGCTCCTGGTTGTAACTGATGAGATGTGAAATGAGTTTTCATGAGAGATGAGCACCCTTAAGGGGGTGACTAGAACTTGTCACATAAGCAGGCCTGTATGACTCCACAGATATTTCAAAGCTCAACATTTAAGGAATAAAATCCAAGAAATTAAAAATGTATAATTATAAAATTACCAATAATTAGAAATTGTAAATAGAAGGAAGTTAATATCATTGCTCTTTTCCCAGGTCATGTGACTTCTCCTGTAGGGCTCTGAGCATTTTTTCACTGTGCAATAAAGTGTTACCATCTTATTATTTCCTGTTCTCAAAATTTTGTAGGTATCCTGTTAAAGTATTTTTCCTTTTTCCTATTAACCTTTCTATGCTTCTTGGAATATGTAGGATATAAAAAAATACTTTTGGTAGTGATTCTTAAAAAAGGGAAAGTTCCAGAAAACATATTGTGTAGACAATTAGAGGATGCTATTATTTTAGTTATCTTTCCTTGATAATGTGTAATGAAGGGATATTTCCTAAAAATATGGTGACCTTTTAAATTAATATTTACTGGTTTATTTTTTTATCATTTGGTCTCCTGGCTATGTTCATTCAGTAAACAGCCAAAACCTTAGGAGGCAACAGAGAGAGAAAGATAGAAGTTAATTTTCTCTGTCCTTCCTCTCATGATTTCGTCACAATGCTGATATACCTGCACTATCTGGTAGAACTTTCTGCAGTGATAGGAATGTTCCATATCTGTACTATCCAATCTGGTAGTCACTAGCAACATGTGGTTATGGGGTATTTGAAATGTGTGTAATGCAAATGAGAAACTGAATTTTAAATTTTATTTAATTTTAACTAGTTTAACGTAAATAGCTACACATGGCTAGGGGATACCATATTGAACAGCATAAGCCTCTGTGTCTGGCATATTTACAACATCTAGAATCATTCCTGTTGCTTGAAAAAATGACTTCGGAGGATTCTTTTTATTTTAACTTTACTTTAAGTATATGAATTTTATATTAAAAATTTGCTGCCCATTACAGTTTGAGTTAGAAGATGTAAGCAGATATTTATATATATGAAACAAAAGATTAACTAGAGGTAATAAAATGTTGAGCTTTAGACTTGAGATAAAAGAACGGTACTTTTAATTTTTACATGTTTTAAGCATCTATCATTGAAACAAATTTCAGTAAAGTTGCAAATTGAAACCAGTGAGACAGGAAAGCAATTTTTTTCAAAAGGGTTCTACTCTATGGCAAAGGCAATGAGTTTTGGGGTTATGATTATAACTAACCATAACAAAAGTCAAGAAAATCTCTTTTCTATTCTTTTTCTGGAAACAGCATTTCTAGAGCTTATATAGAGTCTCCTTGCTTCTTCCCCTTTCTCCCTCTTTGAGTGAGACCATGAGACAACGCTCTTGCGGCCTTTCCTGTGTGTTCTTAGAAGAGACAAGACAATAGAGAAAAAAAAATCACACAACTCAAGAGAGAAGATGTGGGCTCACATGGGAGGCCACCTAGGGCCAGCTACTTAAGACTCCCCAGGGCCTTGAGTTTGCTCACTTACTCCCCATGATAACCTACAATTTTGAGTTCCCTGACAGATCTGAAATTATATGATATCCATTCACCTACTCCCTAAATCTTATTTTACTGAAATTTTATTAGGAATGTAAACAAATTGGTGGTTGAAGTGCTAAGTAAATGCAAAAGAACAAAGATATATGATCTGGAACAGTTACTGTTTATAGAATGCTTATGAAAAAGTTTATTTGCTCTTCGGTAGTAATACCTGTGCTACTTATCTCTTGGGGATCCTGGTAGAATGAAAGCATCTGAAGACTGTAAAGCACTAGACAGATGTGGGTGGAATTTTCCGAGAATGTGGTTGGGCCTTCTCAGTTCTGACTCCCTTATGACCCAAATGACTCACTGGTGAAGTGATTCTCTAAGTACTACAAAGTGCATTCATCCTTTCCCTTGTAGATCTGGCTTCACATTAGGCCTTCCTGCCAAAGTCTAGCAAACCTGCCTTGGGGCATGATACTCCCCAGGTAGACAAAGACCTATCTGTGACATGAATGATAATCAATGCTAATGCAGTGCTTTGAAACTTGGTGGCCAGCTAGGCTTCCATTATGTTTTCTGCAATGGGTGGGCTGAATGTGTAGTCATTAACCCTCTAAAGCGCTGTCAAAATCATTTACCTGTTTAGTTCTCTGAAGGTAGAACTGTGGCTAAATACACCCCAAAGTGCTCACAGAAGATTTCAATTATAAGTAAATGTTCACTTACTTTTAGAGGTCAAGATTGCATTTTGAAAATTCATGAGCATTGTATAGACCCATAGTATAACCCCCGCTTTGGTCACCTTCATACTTAGCTTGTCAGCAAAACAGTGCTGAACTGTTATTTGTGTCTTTCTCATTGAGGACTATGTCTCAGCTTCCCTTGAAACTATCACCTGCAAGATGAGCAATGACCCAGGTAGAAAATAATATGTTATCCTTTCTCAAAATATTTTTGCTTTTAGTCACTTTGAGTTTCAGAAAAGTTGACTACCAGCCCTTAAAAATCTTAACATTTTTCATAAAGTCTATAAGCATGAAAGAAATCAAAATGGAAGCAAAAAATACGAAGCTTTTTTTTTCTTAAGATAAGAAACTATGTGTACTGAATGCTACCTGCTTTAGGAATTGGGTAGAACCTTAAATAACCTCTTAATCATTCAGGTTTATACAATGCATGTGTCCTGAAATATGTACTTGTGTTCCTATGTCAGCCATTAATTTGAGAACTGTCAAGACCTTAACAACCTTTTTTATATTCCCAGTAAACAAGAACTCAACTTGGCAGATAGATTTTCTGCCTAGTGTTGTTTTATTAGTGTAATAGCTTTTCGGCAATGATTCATTCAGTGGTTTATCGGCAACAAGGCGAGTAACCGTAGTTAAATATCTTTTGTGTTATGGTAATTTGCAAACTGAGAATCTTTGATTTTGTGTAGTGGTATGAAAGCTGCTGGCTCAGTCATTCTGCATTTAGTAAAAGTCAACTTTCCTTGGCTTCATGTGGTTTTCCAGATGGTGGAGAAGGGCCAAGATTGCCATTTTCACCCATAGGTGATAAGAAATGGCTGGCTGCTCTTCCATGGATTTTTATTTCAGTGTGTGTGCTTGCAGCTGCGAATGAAAGCTCAGAAAATAGGAAAGCATTTTGTGATGGTACCTATTAGTGTGTCCTTTGGCAGCTGTAATTAATTCAATGGTTCCTTTCCTTTAAAGGTGACCAGATAACTCATAGACAGTTTGCTTTCTCAGATAAAGGCTTTTCATTTTTCTTTTAACTTTTCATGCTCTCTCAAATCAGCTTTGCTTTCTTCCTCCTTTCAATGCTGTATACCTGAACCTAAGACTATTACATGGTCTGAAAGCTTTGAACATCAGTGCTGTGATCAGCCAGTAAAGCGGTCCAATTTCCACTTTGTTCAAACAACGCTTTCCTGTCTTGTCTGGAAAAGTGTCTGCCAATTCATTTTTCTCCTCTTATCAGCAAAACACATATATACTGTGCTCACAAGGCTTAACATAAAACACAGGGAAAATCCCTGAACAATCAGGAGACCAGTTAGAAAAACTGGCCAGGCTCTGCTCTCATCCCAAAGCACACACTTTCATTTGTCGTCAAAAGAGGAAGCAAATCAACAGAGCACTGATTTTATAGATATCAGTCATGGCAACATATTAGGCTTTGATAATGGTCTTTTTTAAACAGGGAATATTTATCATATGCTCAGCTTCTTAGGAATAATTTTCTTACCCTGAATATTCAAACTCCCAAATCTGGTTTATAGGCTGGACAACAGTGACTAATATTAGAGAAATTCTTGGCAAAGTTGTAGGAACCCAACCCTTAACCCCTTCCAAGGCATTTTGACCAAATACGGCACAGTAGGGCTTTCATATCTGTCATGGGCAGGGTATTTAATACCACAAAATGCAATATACTCTTCATCCATTGCTTTGGTTACTTTTTTTTTCACAGAGACGCAACAGCTTTTATTTTCTTTAGAGACCCAGCAGGAGAGCACATGGGAGCAGGGAAAGGCAAATGTCATTGCCATTCTGCTCTCGATGCTTGAAATTTTATTTCACAATCGTGAAAGGCTTAAAAGTGATGCAAAGCATAGGCCACTTCATTTTGGCCTCTGCTTTATTTCTTGGCTTGTTTTGTTTTGCCCCGTCTGTTTGTTGGAGGTTGGGGTAGAGGAGATGCAGGGAGGAGACACCGTGAACATACGTACCCATACTTCTGCACTGGCATCACCCACCACGTTCACCCAGGTACATTCTTTAGCAGCTACTGTGTTCCCAACATGCTGCTGACCTGCACAAACAAAATTTCAATTTCCAGGCAAGGGCACTAGTTAGGCCACATGGAGTCAAATACTGGTTACACCAGTCACTGGCTCTGTAACCTTAATCTCTCTCTTTCCTTATCTGGGAACAAAATTAGAGAAGTACCTATCTCATAGTATTGCAGTGACATCCAAAACATTTAATAATTGCAAAGTCACAACAGTGGCATCTAGTAAAAACTCAATAATGTTAGTGATTGTTTTTGCTATCCTTGTCCTCAAGGCACTTGTAATACAATTAATAGAGAGAAAGCATCATACGTCATGTGAACTTATGTGATACATAGTGTAAGTGCAGTAGAATTGCAGGTAAAATAGATAAGTAGCTATCAAAACTGGCATCTGGACTACCTTTACTGCAATCAAGTAGTTTTGAGTCTTTATGCCTCCCTCATGAACTCTCCAGGGGCATTCCTTCCCACCCAACCCACCCCAGTTTTGTATTCACAATATTCTTTTGAAGCTCTTCTACAAGTGGGACTCGGTATTTCACTCTGTGTTAACAGAGTCCAGGCTCCTTAGCTTTATTGAACATTGAACAAATGACCTGCCCCACAGAACTCTCATGGAACAACAGGGCTAAATGCTAAAGTAAAGGGGACACATGAGGACTGAGGACTGTAGGCCTAGTGTCCTAATAGATGCTTTTGGTTTGTTTATGACTTGAAACAGGTAATGTGAGGGTGAGAAAATTGCTGGGAAGACAATTCATAGTAAAAATTTGTGGGGATGCCATGAAAAGTTATACAGCCTTGAAAGCATCTAATCTTCATCTAGGACCAACGCATACCAAGCATCAGGTCCCCATTTCAGTTCACATGTGTGCCTGACACAGTTTTGAGACACAAAAGGAAATCATAACCACATTGGAGAGGTGTTGGGTCCTTGGGTTCGAGTGTGCTAGAAGCCTAGAGGACAAAAGCCCTGCTCCCAGCTCCAGGTTGCCAGAAGACTCTGGCACCTGACCTCCTTTGGAATCTCAGTTCTCCTGCCTATAAATTGTGAATAAAGATACCTTATCTACTGTGTGACAAGGTTTGTCTGAGGGCAAACGAAATAGTGCATCTGTGCAAATTCTTTGAAAACCATAAAATGCTACATAATACGTGTAGCATATGGTGTCATGCAGAGTTTAGAGTCTAAAAGGGAAAGAACAAAATCAAAAATAAAGGCTAACAGGAGCTTCAGAATATAAAACAAGAAACAAACTGACTGTGGAGTGTATAGAAAACCAGTATTTGTGCATATGATGGCAAATATTGACTTCAGTGAAGGCCACACTAGGGAAGAAGAGTTAGCTCCTATTTAAACTTAATAATTCAAAAAATTACATTTAAACCTATTAATGTAAAAAATTAAGGATATACTTTATTAATTCAAGAAATGTCATACTGTTATACAGGTATTAATGTACCAAGATCTTAGTGGAGCATGATCTGTTTCGAATTGTAATAGGTATTATATCTTAACAAATATGTAAGAACATACACACATTTTCAGTTATTTATGGCCACTAATGACCTTCGTCAGGGCAAAATGCTTTACATCAAGCAAACATTTAGCAATAGCAGCATATTATGTTCATGACTTTATTCGTTGTCCTGTCTGAAGAGATAATAATATGCTCAGTATTATATTTATCCATAACACATGCTTTGGTCAGAAGAATCCTTATGATAATATTTGGGACAGCACTTGGCACAAAGCAGCCCCTTAGAAAGCTCTCAGTAAATACCTGCTCAGACACCTGAAGTCATCGTGGTACTGCAGGTAGGTAATGCAGGAGGCATTACTCAGTGATCAGTGAACTCCATTACTTTAAGGAGTTGATGATTGTCTGTAAAAACATTTACATGTGTGCAATCTAAGAGCGAGCACATAGCTTTCATTGGATCCTCAAAGGCTTAAGAACCAGTTGTTATAAAGAGAATAAGTGGTATGTAGTTGAGTTATACTCCAGGTGCTTTCTAACAGGAAATGCTTTTTGTCCTAGGTGTTAAAGTTTGAGCCTGGCCATTTCAAGAGGAGGGGCAGAGCGAAGCACATGGCTCTCGTTGACATCCAGTTAGATCACCATGAGCGGTGCGACTGTATCTGCAGCTCAAGACCACCTCGATAAAAGAATGTGCACATACTTACATTAAGCACGAAAGAACCTTTATTTTAAGGAGGGTGTGGTAAGGGACCCCTTTCCCACCAGCAACCGAACTTACTATTAGCTTGCAAAGCAATGAATACAAGTGGCTGCTGAGTTTCAACCTAGCTTTGTTAGTGCCATGAGTAGAAAGGTGTATCATCAATCTCTATATCCAAGAATATAGGATTGCATTTAATAATAGTGTCTGAGGATATATATGTATATATATATCCATGTCTCTGTGTAAATAGATCATATGGTTTATTCAGTATATATAACCAGGTACACCAGAGCTTACATATGGTTTAATTACCTAGACCCTTAAAATCTGACAAAATAAGGGACATAGTAAATACATGGAACATGTCTTTGAAGATTTGGAAGATGAATTTAAGTTTTGAATCACAAAACAATTTTGGATCTTGCTCTTTTAAAGAAAGCACCATGTATATTAAAAACCAATAAATGAGATTTTCTTATGCATATATCTTAATTATAAAAAAAGAAAAAATATGGTTTCTGGGAAAAGCACATTCCTAACCATTTTTCTCACGAGACGTACTACATACTTGGCTATAAAGACAATAATTACCTGTCTCCAAAAGCATGACATAATAATATAAGTGCTTTAGAAATAAAGCCATTAAGGCTTCTTTTTATGTGTCTTGCTGACACATGCAAATTCATTAACACCTATCTCCAAAAAATTCTCACAAGGTTTATTATTATAGTTCTATAAGAGACAATTTATAAGCTATAGCAGAATTGTTTCTTTTCAAAAACCTCTCCACGGAAGTAACTCCTTTGGAGGATGGCATGAGGACTCTGCATGAGCCTTTCAAAATAGTGTTCATTGAAAAATGTGGGCAGTTGAAAGTCAAAAAAGTGAGCATTGAAATGTTAACATAACTGGGAATCAGATGGAATATTTGAATGGGATCCATATTTAATAATGGATACATACTCTCCAAATTATGCCAGTTAATTTTACGTATCTTGCTTTTGTGTTTCTGTCTCTTCAATATACAGACATGGATTTACAATCACATTTTATATTTGGCAAGCCATTATGGACTATTTATAGCCTAGAAGCTTTTGTGTACTAAAACAACCCAGTTTTATTGATGTAGATTCCTAATCATGTACTCACTCACCATTCAATTCAGATGAATTCCTGTTTCTGAACTAAGTGAAATTAGATCTGGGGTCTCTGGTTCTTTCCAAATCTATGGAGCTTGTTCTAAGAAGCCACACTGGAAATTGTGGGTGCACAAGTTCGGGCCTGCTCTACAATAGGAAGCAGTCTTTGCACTGGGGGTTATTATTGGTACTTAGAGTAATTTTTCCTCCCCGGCTCCTTAATGTCTGTTAAGACCTCAGAGACTGACTCCAGGCATAAGAAGTGATTCATCATTCTCCAAAGCAAGTCTCTTAAGAGAGTGACACTGAAATCAAGATAGCTCAGGGGCTGCTCAGAGAGAATGACAATTTTCTTCTCACCTTGAAAGAAAATAGGAGAGCCAGTTTCTTCCCTGAGTCCAGGGCCCTACTGACTACAGCCAAGTTGAGTGAGGGCTATGTGACTGGGGCTCAATAAGTCCCAGTGTCAGAGGAGTGGCCTAAATATACTTGGATTTCTGAGCGTGGTGCTTTCAGGACCAAGTTCTCAACCATCCTTAGGAGCTCATTTCTGCTCAGCTCTTTGAAAGGCCAATGCTTATTGAAGATGTTCCTTCAAAAATTCCCTGAAAATGTCCAGTGTTTTTACCTCGGGGGATGACTGGTAAAAATAAATACTCTATTGCTGAGTTGCCCGAAATCCCAGATCACAATCAGAAATAGCTGAGGCAGACCCTCTAGTAATCAGGAACCACTCTTCCCCTTCATGCCTCTTACAAGTTTCCTATGAAAACATAGCCTTCCTGTACCAAAACCTAAATTTGTGTTATATCACTGTAGCTTGGTCAGCTGTAAGTATGAAGAATTAGAGTGTTCTACCCAGTTTTCAATAAATCTTCCAGGTTGCAATAACCAGGATGGTTTTCAGTTAAAGCCCCATTTGTACTTTTTATTTATTAGCTGAAATGTAAGCAGGCATATTCACTCACCTCTTTTTTTCTTTCCTGAGTGTTTTATTAAAACGTCTCCCTTGGTTATCTGTTATCTATTGCACTTCTAACATGTAGCCAATAAACCTGTTTCACTGCCATCAAAGGGATAAAAAGCTCACCGTACAAATTACATTTCAAAATAAATCCTAATAAATCCTCATTTCTGCATGGCTCACACACCTGGAATAATGCCTTCTGTTCAATATGTTCTTATAGGGCAGAGCACTTTTGTAAGTAGAATTTTTCATGTTTTTTGTCATATCAATAACATGCAGCTTTTTTGTCTTGTAGCATTTTCTATAACAAATGTAATATGCCTCCTATCTTCATGAAAAATAAATATTGCTTACGAACAAAACTACTCCATTATTTAGTACTCAACTGCAGTTTTAAAAGGTGCACAATGTTACAAACTTACTTCCCCAAACACATGCAGCTGCTTGGAGTGACAAGATTGGGTGATTTCTGCAGGCCTGGTTTTTCTAAAATAAACAGTATTTTAGAACGTTGTTCCCTGAAAACAGGCTTTTACTTTGTCCCTTCCTGAAGCCACCGGAAACCGGAAATTAAGTGGGACTTGGGTTTTGTTGTTTTCTTGCTGCTGTTGTTGCTTCTTTGTTTGACTGTTTGTTCCCTGCAGGCGTTTTAATGAAAGATATTCTCCTCTGACATTCCTTACTTTGGAGAGTACACAGCCTCTCTCTCCTTGCGGACCTGGAATCAATAACATTATGTCCACCCTCACACCTTTTCCCCTCTAGATGGACACCCCAGCTGGTGGGCAAGTGTTATAAGCTCAGTTGTTTATAATCAATACTTTATTTCATTATTTGGAAACAAACACCCCCAAATAATGCCTGAACCTAAAGCGTACATTAAAGTAACCAAAAATATTTTAAAATAATAGATTTAAAGATCATATGTAGTTTTCCTTCATAACATGAGTGCTTTCAGCTGGACAGTAAATTATGAACCATCTCAAATCATGTGAAGGCAGATGATCAATCTGGTAGCATTTGTAAGGATTCCTGGGAAGTGATCGGTGGGAGTTGGGGACTTTTCCTCCCAGCAGGTGGGGGGCTGCAAGTATCATAGTGCACCAGAGAGAAAGCTAGAAGGCCTTGGGTATAGTGACAAGTCTGCCACTTTCTGGACCAGTTTAGGAGCTACACTCCTATAGAGTTTGGTGTGTGACGTGTTGGTGGGGGGCAGGGGCAGCGAGAGTGGGGGCGCAAAATCTGAAGAGAGCTCTTCTCTCTGCAAGAAATTTTGCTTTTGCTCCTAGCTCAGTCTTCATCATCATCCCACTGGAGACAGGATGACAACGGCACAGGGTTGGATGAAACTCTTCCACTTTATTTAGTTTAGTGGTTTTGAGTTTGGGGAAAGGGAGTAGAGACATGTATTCTGTGGCAAGAATCAATTTTACTATCGGAAATACCAGCTAATGTGTGAGTCAAAGTATGAGGAAAAATGGGGAAGGATGTAGAGTAGTTCATTTAGCTAACCTGGATTTTCATGTACAAAAATCATGCTAGCCATATATATATAAAAAGTATTTTAATGCAAATACATTAAGAATTTCATTTTATTTCCTGAAAGGTGCATGTGTCCAGTTTTATATTAGTAACTCAACAGATGTCCAAAGTTTTCATATTCTCCTAGGGTCCTCTGATAGAACATTAAATTAAATTCATAGATTAGTATTCATGCCTGAAATTCTAGGCAATACAATTTTATTTATTGACAGCTCTGATCAAATATGCTAGAAGAGAGAATATTTATAATTCACTGGTTTTATTGACATTCACTTAAATTCTGTTGTTTTTTAATGATCAACTTACTTAAAGACTACACAGGCCTTTAGAACTTAACATAATACACTGGGATATCTCCCAAATATCATAGTTTATCAACAGTGGATAAGCAACTAATCACTTAATTTAAGACTTTGTGCTTGATGTTCACGTTATAGTTCAGAATTTGCAAGTAAATTTTTATCTTTTTTAAGTAAATTTAAATTCTATAGAGATCTCTAAAAATTCTTTAGTAGATCGCATTAGAACAGAGGGGAGCTGAGTCCATAATAAAGGCTAATATATTCAGTGCAGCAAGTTATGGGCCAAGAAATCTTCATTTTCTAATAAAGCTATTTGATTTTCTAATTATTTTAAACTGTTGAATACTGGTTTCCAGGCTTAGTGGCCAGAAACCAAATGTTAAAATCACTCTTGGGTTCAATTTATATTTTAAATAATGACAGTAATACAAATTCTCTTTTAAGAATTCAGGTCTCTGTGTCATATTCTCTAATCTCTATCCTTGATTGAGGCAATATTACAAATTCATTCTCTTCAAGTATCTTCTAGCCTTTCCTTTTCTCCTTGTGACTTCCTCATTGCTCCTCTTTCTCACCAGTCTCTACCCACCAGACTTCAAGTCAGAGAAAGTCAGGAGCGATGTGTACTTTGGGAAGGCACAGGAGATGGGGTCATTTAAGGAGATCAGGAGGTCCAATGCATGGTTTACCAATTGAGCAATTAGTAGGTTAAAACTGCCAAATGTTAAGAAATCACTGCATTTTGAGAGTTGAACACGTCAAGTAAATATTTCCCAATATTGTCCATTTTTTGTGTAAACTTCAAAATATGGTGATGAATGTTATTGACTTCTATCAAAAGGAATTTAGCCATAGGCAATATGAGGAAAACTGGCTAAATGTTTTATATATTCATTCAACAACAAAATGTTTTAAAATGCATGTATGCTTTGAATTTTAAAATGCAAGATCCACAACAGGGGATAAAACTAGAGAAAGATGTTCTAGGTGAGATAAACAACAGCAACAAAAAACCTAAAGATCCCCCAGCAAAAATACATAAGGTAAATGTGGGCAGTTCAAAGACCAGAGAGTAAAGTGGCAGAAAGGAAAGTAAGCTATATAGAGGAACAATTGGTGGTATGTTTGAAAAGGTAGATAAGTACCTGATTATGCAAAGTCTTCTGTGGCTGGTTAGCAAAGAGGTTTGTCTTTTACACATGGTAGAGGAAGCCATGGGGGCTTCTGAGCATAGTGGGGGCTGCAAGTGTCATAATGCATCAGAGACAAAGTTAGAAGGCCTTGGGTATAGTAACAAGTCTGCCACTTTCTGGACCTATGTTTCCTCATTTACAAATTAGAAGGATAAGATGTTCTACAGGTCCTTCCAACAGAACAATTCTGCAATTCTGTATTTTGGAAAGTGGCAGTCTGCAGGAAGGACAGAGGTAGGGATACAAATTATGAAACTCTTAAAGTTGTAGTGAAACCAGGTCCCCCTAAAACCGAGTTCTTCTGCCACCCCTCAAGGTTGAGAAGTATCAAAGAAAAGGGGGGATTGAAACTGAGCAGGACCCTGTGGTGCCCCTCACCCAAGTACAAAGCGCTCTCTGTGTCCCCCATTTCTTGTTTATAGGAAAATGGCTTTCACCTCCTAGACCTTCTTTGAGTTCCAAAGGGCAGATTCAAACAGTTACTAATTAGGGGAGTGAGAGGATGCAGAAACAACAATAGTGCAGGGATGGGTCCTGGTCCTAGTTCCTCCTGGAGGGATGGATGTGCATAACAGTTTGATACACATCTCTGGGTTCTTCTACAGGAACTAAGGCCCCAGCCCACATGGAAGAGGACTTCAGGCTGAGCACAAGCTCTTGGACCCCAGACTGGTTGGAACCAGAAGGCTGATGATTGAGATTCCTGGAACACCACCCTGTTACCTCACCACCAACCAGTCAGAGGAGAGTCACACACACCCTGCTGTCCTCCTCCCAAATTTTGCCTATAAAAACCTCTTCCCTGGAACCCATCAGAGAGTTCAAGTCTTTTGAGCATGAGCCGCCCCATTCTCCTTTCATGGCCCTACAACAAATAATCTTTTCTTGGCTCCAAACTCCTACATTTTGGTTTGTTTGGTCTGACTGTGTGTTAGGCACACACACTTGGGTTTGACAACACTAGGGGCGAGACAGTAAGGACAAAAGTGAGACCTCAGAGACAGGAAGGCATGTAGGTCCCCTGTGGTTGTGCAGGCTGTGCATTAAAAATCTCTAGGAGGTGCTGTTTGCCTAGACTAAGACTAACCAACCGCAAAAGACGTTGACAAGAGGATTCAACAGTCGTAATGGCTGAATGGGTAGGGCAATGCAGGCTTGGGGGTGTCCTGGAAGAGAGAAGCATGTGGGTTGGAATTTTGAGAGTATTCTCAGAAAACTGGGGAGGCAGGAAGAGAGGGTAATTTTGAGAGAAGAGATCATGTCTCCCAGAAAAGCCAGGGCTTGTAATGTTTACTGGGAGTCATCCTTAGAGTGGCAAGGCTGAAATCACGAGAAGATAAAGAACGGAACCTAAAGGACATCCATGACCACAGAGAAGAAGAAAACAGAGGAATTCACAAGGCTCACAAATACGTGTTCCAAAAATTTGATAAATACTAACCAAGGGCTAACTAGCCCTCATTAAGTGTGAGACATAACAGATTTAGAGAACAATAAAACAGCCATGTTTCCTGCTCTTATCAAACTAGATAAGGAAGGGTAGATATTAAACAAAAAAGTAAATAATTCATTATATTTGTGGAAAGAAAAGCATAATATGGGATGACGTTAAAAGGTAGAATTTAGATCAGGTGCAGGAAGGGATTCCTTAAGAAAATGACATCAAAGCAGAAACAGAAAATGGAATAAATATTAAATAAATATTAACCAGGGGAAAAGTAGAAGGAGAATGTGGCATTAGAAATGAAAAAAAAAAAGGGTGACTAGATTAGAGAAATATTTTGAATGTTTAATCAACCAGTCAGTGATGGATTGGGTGTGGAGAGAGAAGTGAAGGAAGATGTCAAGGATTTTTCCAAGGCTTCTGGCATAACAAACTAGGCCGATAGAGATGCCATTTGTTGAGACTGGAGACAGGGGAAGAGGAGGAGATTTGTATATCAAGAATTCACTGTAAGATATTAATGCCAAATGGTCTTTGACATATCCAGTTGAAGATACGAAGTAGGCAGTTAGGTCAGTGGGTCTCAAGCTCAGAAGAGGGGTCTGGGAATAATACGTAAATTTAAGAGTCATCCACATGTAGCTATTAAAAGCTACAGGGATGGTTGAGTCACTTAGAGGAGGGTGAAGATTGAGGAGAAAAGGGATCACAGGGCAATTGCAAGAGTATAAAAATATCCCGACTGCCAGAGGAGGAAATTGTTCCAAGGGGACTGGGCAAGTTTTATCAAGTATCGCAGAGAAGATGTAGGAGAAACCTACTGATTTAACTGCCCAGAAACACCCCTGTGTTTCTAAACATGATGCTGTTGAGCACTTGAAATGTGACTGTAGGGCTGAAGACTTTTTAATTGTACTCAATTTTAATTAATTTACATTTAAAGGTAAATAGCCACATGTGACTAGTGGCTACAGTATCAGACAATGCAGCTCTAGACTCTAGACATCACCCACAATGTTGCAGCCACAATAACACTTCACAGCAACACACACACACACACACACACACACATCTCAGCTGAATATCTAGGGTTGTGGCACTTGATCTAAGCAGGGATCTAAGTCTTTCTCAGGATATGTGAAACTAAGAAGAGATCCAGACAGTCTCTCTTTGGTTATTTTGAAGGTGGAATGTAAAAATCAATGGCTATTGGCAGCCATACTCCTTCCACATAGACCAAAAAGACCAGAAAAAGTCATACTACAAAGGGAGAGAGGGAAAAATGACACCAACATAGAGAAGCTAGCTGAGGGTCCTGAGAGAGTCCCTCATTCCTGTGGGTCTTGATGTCTGGACAAATCCCTCTCTTGGGTTCTCTGAGAATATCAAGTGGTTGAGGTGTGAGTCAGATGGTGAAGTATTGTGGAGGGAAGAGTTGTGATGAAATGGAAGTTTTGAATGAAAATTACCTGCTGCAGAGCTTGATTAGTGAGTGGAAGGAGAGAGAAACAGTTGGTTCTTATCACCATGATCACTGAGTTAGCAAATACCGAATCACAGCTCTGAAGGGAAATACAGGCTTAGGTTCCTAGGAGCCTCTAGTCACTACTTTTTCATCAACTGATAGATGCATAACCTTGTTTTATGTGTGTTTATGATTAAGGAAACCTTATTTTAATAAATATTATTGATCCATTAACATTGAACTCACAGCCAACAGCACTATAATTCATGCCTAAATGAAGCTTGTCTAACACATTTTCAGCATAAGGTGCATCACAGCCTTCCTGTGCTTGGGAACACCAGACAGCACTTCAGCTACACTTTGGGGCTATTTTAGATGCCAAAATCAGCACAAAAATGCAAAGCATGTCACTAAAAGGACACTTGTTTACAGGATGAGAGCTGAAACAAGAGGGCAGTGTGTTGCCTTGTTTGGCCTCAGCTGGGAACATGTGTTGGACAGCTCAAATTTTTCACCACTCTGCACGTCTGCAAATGACGACAAAAATACTTCATGTATTAATTTTGGAGTTACATATAAATTTTAGAGAGTGGGCAAATTTTCAAATACACAAGCTGCAAATAATGGATATTAACTGTAATATCAGTGCCCATTTATGGAGTGTTTACAATGTGCTAGGAATTTTTCTGATGCTTACATGTATTTGCTTAATTCTCATAATAACCCAATGATAAATGGGTCTTATGAAATTAAAAAATTAATGCATGCAACATTTTTATTATAAAGCAATGTTATCATGCCTGTTATGTTTTATAAAGATGAAAAAGTAAAGCATGGAGAGTTTAAGTAAATTACCCAAGGTCAGCAAGTAGTAAACTCTAGGCAGTTCCTCTGCAACCCACATCCTTAATCACATTGCAACACTATCTGTCCAACTCATTGGACAGGAGGAAAACTAAATAATTTCTTCATAAAGTCGTCCCAATTACAATTCCAAACATGGACCTTGAGGTCGTCACTGAACATTCTGATCCAGCTTCATTCATTTAATTAATCATAATTGAGCATCTACTATAAGGTAGGCACAATTCTAGGCACCAGGGATAAAGAACAACACAATGTTCTAGCTCTCAGTGAATTTGCACCAAGGTAGAAACAGAAAATAAACACATATATAATTTCATATAACAATTGCTATAAGACAAACAAAGCAAGTTAGGCAAAGGAAGGTCTCTGTTTTAAGGAGGTGACATTTTTGCTGAGACCTAAAGGAGGTGAGGAAATAATGGGTAGAAATATCTTGGGGAATAGGATTCTAGGCAAAGGGAATAGTACTTGCAACTCTGGGGCAGAAACAAGCTAGGGAACATGTGAGGAACAGGGAGAGGGCTAGGGTCAGGTGAGCAAGGAACTCAGCTGTAAGACACCAGAGGTGAAAGAAGTAGGCAGGGCAATTCATATGGGGTCTTGAAGGTCATGGTAAGGAGTTTCTATTCTGAGTACATTGGGAAGTCCTTAGAGGGTTTTGAGGAGGGAAGTGAAATAATATGACAAGTTATGAAAAGATCTCTCACTGTGTAGAAAGTTGATCGTAGGAAAACAAGAGTTGAAGGTGATAGACCATTTATGGAAACAGGCTCAAGAGGGGTAGGAGGCTCCATGTAGGGAGGCTGAAGTAGAGTAGTGAGAAGCAGACAGTTTCAGGACATATTTGAAAAGCAAAGCTTTAAATATAGGTATAAGGGAAAGAGAGGAGTCTAGGATGTCTCCAGGGATCCAGGACTTCTAGGTAAATGTTAGAATCTTTTAACTCAATGGGGAAGATATTGATAAAAGGAGGGTTGGGGGATGGAAGACCCAGTATTTTCCTTCAAACTCAGAGTCTTTTACTAAACTCTAGATTCTGGGGTTGAGATTATTTTTTAAGTTCATTTCTGTGTCTCTGGGCAAAGTGTGCTCTCAATATGTAGGAGTAAATCACCTTGGTTATTCCCTAAAACTCTCATTTTGTTTAACAAAAAACAAACTGATTTTTTCCCCAAGCAAACCTTATCTGAACAGCAAATAGACCTTGGTTTTTACATAAGTAAAAACTGAAGGTTGGTGTGATAAACTAATTGCCCCTGTATATGCACATGCCTAAATGGAGACACTTGAGTATAAAGTTCTGAGAAGAAATGGTACGCAGATTGACAAATTAGTTTTGCAGAGAAATACATCTGCCACTCATCTAAAGCCTGCAGTGGAGAAAAGCCTGGACCAAATCAGCAAGTGTATAAATTGAAAAAAAAAGGGAAATATTTTGGTCAACTATTTACCCCAAAATGGATTCAAAAACAAACTAAAAATAATTCTCTGAATTCCAATACCTCAAGCTCACCCCTAGGTTCTACAGTAACTAAAGTCATTCTGTTTCATCCATAGGAGGAAACGTCACTTCAGCAGACATTTTAACAAAATATATAAGCTTTTGCACAAGACTGGGACTAATATGACTTTCCTTTTTCTTCTCATAGATGTCGAAAATGGGCTAAAAGCCACAGAGCTGTGAATAGTATAGGTCTAAATTTGAACTTAGAGTAAAGGAAGCCAGGCGCAGCTTAATCATCATTGTAGTACTTACTGTGTCTAGAATATATCTAGTGTTTTAATATGATGCCTTTTTTCATTAACTCATTCAACAATTATTTTTTGAGAACCTACTATATTTCAGACACTGTATACACTGCTAGGAATGTACCAGTGAATAATACCATTTCAACTGTTGCCCTTGTGGTACTTACAGTCTAAAACTGATAGGTAGAAAAACATTGATTATCTGAAGCAACATTCAGACCCACGGTGACCAGGTCAGGGTTTCTCAAGTTCAGAGCTATTGACAATTGAGGCCGGTTAATCTTTGATGTGGGGGCTGGGGGTAGGGGCTGTCCCATGCATTGCAAGTTATTTAGCATCATTCTTGGTCTCTACTTACTAGATGCCAGCAGCACTTTTCCCCCATTAGTGGCAATCAAAAATGTCTCCAGATCTTACCAAATGTCCCTCAGAGGGAAAAATTTATCCCCATGTGAGAACCACTGACTTTAGAGGATGATGTTAGCAACAAGATCCTGGCTTCTTGTGAAGTTTCCCATTTGTTCTCTAAAGTTGCCTTTGCCAAACGATATTGCCAGGAGAGGAGATTGTGGTAAATGTGGAGGGGCCATCAGTCAGACTGGGCTGAATGAGGCTACAAAGGCAGCAGAATCCCTCAGTCAACTTTTGAAATACAAAGGCAATAACTGTTTCTGATGACAAAAAATATCAACTTCCAAGATAGTCATTCATTTATTTAACAAAATGTTATTAAATATGTACATGTCTATATGCCAGATACAATTATAGATTCTAGGGATAGTGAACAAAACAGATCAAAATCCCTGTCGATATGGAGCTTATAGTGAGGGGAGACAGATAAATAAGTAAAATGTGTATGCGTATGTGAGAAGGAAATAAGCGTTATGGCTACATATAAATAAAAGCAGGGAAAGAGGATCAGTAGTGGAGGGGAATTCAATGTCAGATAAGTTGTTCATCTAAAGTAAAGGCCCAAAGGACATAAGAGATAAAGTCATGCAAATATCTAATAAAAGAGTATCCCTGGCAGAATGAATTGTAAGTGCAAAGGCCCTGAGGTAAGAACTTGCTTGGTGTGGGGCTGGAATGCCATGAGCTAGATTGAGTGGTAGAGGTGAAGTTAGGAAGCTGGTAGAAGCCAGATTTCATCAAACCTTTAAGCCATTGTAAGGACTTTGACTCATACCACTGAAGATTTTTAGTGGTGTTCAACAAATGTTTTCAATCATCCTTCTAGGCACACAAGGAGGATTATATTTCCCTGTTCCCTTAAAGCCAGATATGGCTATGTGTGACAGATTCTGTCGTTTGCCCCAAGTCTTCACTCCTTTGTATCCACACCCATGCCCTGGCTTCTCTGTACACAGAGTATACTTCTCTACCTGTTGGCTGTGGTTTTGGTCACATGACTTGCTTTCATCAACAGGATATAAGTAGACATGATGCAAGTGAGAGCTTGAGATGCACTTGCCTTCTTGTGCTTCTGTCAGCACTTCTGTCATCACCATGAAAAAACATGTCCTGTCTGCCCACCACCCTAGGAGGAAGATGGGAAACATGTTCAACAAAGCTATCACAGATGACTTGTAGCTTAAAGCAGGCCACCCAGCCTAGCCAAGTCTATATTAGCTGACTCCCAGCCAGCCTGCATTTATTCCTGTTGTTGCATGCCACTGAGATCTTGTAGTGGTTTGTTGCACAGCAAGGCACCTTTGTTTGGCCAATGAAATGGGAGTGGAAGTGGAATGTGTCACTTCTGGGTGGGAGTGGAATCTTTAAAAACCACTGCCTAGGGCTTCCCTGGTGGCGCAGTTGTTGGGAGTCCGCCTGCCAATGCAGGGGACATGGGTTCGTGCCCGGGTCCGGGAAGATCCCACATGCCACGGAGCGGCTGGGCCCGTGAGCCATGGCCACTGAGCCTGCGCGTCCGGATGCTGTGCTCCGCAATGGGAGAGGCCACAACAGTGAGAGGCCCGCATACCGCAAAAACAAACAAACAAAAAAACCCACTATTTTCTATCCCCTTCCCACTGCTGCAGTGATGATGAATTGTATGTCAAGGTAGAGCCTCTATCACCCTGGTACCCTGAGTGACTATGTTGGATGGAGCCCCTGGAGACCCACATTAGAAAGAAAGAAAAATCTGTGGTATTAGATGTTGTTATTTCTGCTTCTGATACTGAGCTATAACCTAGCTTGGCTGATGCCTGAATTCACTATAGGATTTTGAGGTGAGAAATGACATTTTGACTCAGATGTAAATAATTCTGGCTATGTTAAGAATAGACAGGACTTCCTTGGTGGTCCAGTGGTACAGAATCCACCTTACAATGCAGGGGACGCAGGTTCGATCCCTGGTCAGGGAACTAAGATCCCACATGCCATGGAGCAACTAAGCCCGCGCCACAACTACTGAGCTCATGCGCCTCAACTAGAGAACCCACGTGCTGCAAACTACATAGCCCATGTGCTCTGGAGCCCACCTGCCACAACTACAGAGACCACATGCTCTGGAGCCCAGGCGCCACAACTAGAGAGAGAAAAATCCTCATGCTACAACTAGAGAGAAGTCTGTGCACCACAATGAAGAGCCCACACGACTCAACGAAGATCCCATGTGCCACAACTAAGACCCCACACAGCCAAAAATAAATAAAATAAATAGTTAAAAATAATAGAATAGACAAAAGGGGGTAGGGGCAGAGGCCAGGAGACAAATCTGGAGGTGGTTAATGCAACAGTAATACAGGCAAGAGATCATGGTGGCCTAGATCACTGGTAGCAATAGGGAAGGTAAAAAATTGCTCAGATCCTAGATATATTTGGAAAATAAAACTGTCAAGATTTCTTTATGGATAGGATGCAGGATGTTAGAAGAAGGATGAAATTAAGGATGACTCCAAAGTTTGGGGCTGAGTGAAAGGTCTGATGGAGTTTTCATTAACTGAGATGGGGAATATTGTGAGAAGAGGAGGTTTGCCTGTGGGAGATCTGGAACTTAATCTTGGACATGTTAAATTAAGGGTGCCTATTATGAATCCATGTAGGCATCAAGTAAATAGTTGGATTTGCTAGTCCAAAGTTCAGGGAAAGAGTTGGGGCTAGAGATGTGATTTGGCTGTTTGTGATATATAGATTGAGATTGCATTTAAAGCCAGAATATTGGATGAAATCACAAGGGGACTGAGAGTAAATAGAAACGAGGCTAAAGCCCCTGATGCATCCTTGATTAAGAGGTTAAGGGATAGTGAATGACCAGCAGGAACAGCCAGTGTTGTTAAGACAGAAAACTGGTGGGTGCAGGGCTGTGCTGTATGCCTTGCCTTTGCACCTCCAGATTCTCTCTTCAACATTCTATAATTGGTTCTGTCCCACGAGGCTTATCCTAATGGAATTGACTCTGGTTCCCTCCAGCTTCTGGTTGGGTTTGGTTCTTGGGAAGGAGCATTAATAGGGGATTAAAAAGAAAGGAATAAGGGACTCCCCTGGTGGTCCAGTGGTTAAGACTTCACCTTCCAATGCAGGGGGTGTGGGTTCGATCCCTGGTCAGGGAGTTAAGATCCCACTATGCCTCGGGGCCAAAAAACAAAACATAAAACGGAAGCAATATTATAACAAATTCAATAGAGTTTAAAAGTCGTCCACATCAAAAAATCTTTAAAAAAAAGGCATAAGATTAAATCAGTGTCTCTCAACTTTAAGAATGCATCAGAATCACTTGCAGGGATTCTTATACAGATTGCTGGACCCCATCCTCTGAGTTTCTGATTCTTTGGTGAGATAAGGATTTGCATTTTCACATTCCCAGGAGATACTCATGCTGCTCATCTGGGAAACACACTTTGAGAACCTCTGGGTTAGGTTATGTATTCCCCTGATCTCTTCCCTGTAAGAGTTCTTCACCCTGGTTGTGACCCTCAACATAAGGTCACAATTCCTCCCCAGCTGGCCTGTACTACATGATTTTATTTCCTCTGAAGTTCCAATAATTAATTTTCTTTTCTGCCTTCAACTTTTCAATGATTGTGACAGCTCCATTTTTGACAGCCCCAAGTTTCTGCCCTATCACCTGTCCTTTCCCTACACCCTACTCAGATCTCGGTAATTAGTCTCTTTGTAAATACACCCTCCTTCAATTATCCTAATTTGAGTGAGCCATCAGTGTCACTGATACAGGGAGTCATGGAGATGAATAAACAGCATTGTTTAAAGTGCTGGCCAATTGAGTTAAATGATGCTGAAGGGACAAACAGGATGAGGATTTAGAAATGATGGTTTCATTCAGCATCTGGAGGTCATTATGGAATGTTGTAGACAAAGGCTGATTAGGGTGCATTTGAGAAAGAGTGGTAGGAGGTATATATTGCAAATTAAGCCAGTTCTCCTAAAGATCCTGACTAATATTGAGGACAATGATTATGAGGCCCTGTGTCATTGGTGGTTCAATTTGCTAAGCACTGAGCCAGATGCTCAGATACCTGTGAGGCACTCTACACCCCTCTTCTCCTAAAGTCAAATCAATTAGCAAATCCTGTAAATCCATTTGTAGCCGTGGTTCTCAAACTATAGGATACATCAGAATCACCTGGCAGGCTTGTTAAACCAGAATGATGAACCCTGCCTCCACAGTTCTGATTCAATAGGTCTGGGATGAAACCCAATCATCTACATTTTTAACAAATTCCCAGGTGATGCTAATGTAGCTGGTAATGGGAACCACATTAGAAATCATTACTCTGTTGGAGATTTTTCCTATCCTACTTTTCCTTTCCATCCACGACCAGTGCAGGCTTTCCTGACATTTGCCTGAATTACCACCACGCCCTCCAAACCATCCTTTTGCTCCTAGCTTTGTTCTTCCCCCCCATGCTAAGAGACCTTTCTAAGATACAAATCTGATTATATCACTTCCTTGCCTAAAACACAGGGACCAATGCCCACAGGCTTTAGGAAAAAGAGTAGACTCTTTAGCATAACGCTCCACTCTCACCTCTCACCATTTCCCACTTTTATCACACTCTGAACATGCTGAGTTATTCCCTGAATACAATTCTACCTCATACATGGCATTTTCCTATCTTTGGAGGGCTCTTCTTTACTAAGAGTCTCATCCATTCCAGTTCCCAGAATGAGCAGACACCTCCCGCTCCTCTGGGATCCCCTGACAGGCCCCGGAGGTCACATAGCTCTGACCCTGTAGCCCCCTGCACAGTGACAAGTTGTCCTGCCTGACTGCCAGTTGGACAAGTCTCCTGGGTCTGTGTCTCCAGTGCTTAGCACTGTGCCTGGCCCACAGGAGAGCAAGCCCTCAACCACTATTTGTTGCATACTGAGTAAAAGGTCCTGTATTATATCAGGGAATTTCAGTAAGAATTTCAATAAAAAACAAAAACCATTTTTTAGTTATTGACCAGAAAAATCAAAGAACCATAGCAGTATATTCCCTGGTTAATTGATATTTCAGTGACCTAACAATGTCACAGGAATAATAAAAATTAAAGAGGGTTGGATAAACCCAGCTTAAACCCTTATAGTCTAGAAATTCTCAATAAAGTGCTGTCAAAAATTAGTATAGATATGTTGCATTTAGGATTCAATTGTGCTAAACCATAAATTCTGTAATACAATTCCTTGCTTTTTTTTCTTTTCATGTTATAAGGACTTTTACAGAGATAAATAAAATCAAGCTTTTAACTAACCACATTTTCTGAAGTTTATAAGCTCATCAAAAAATGTATATCTCTACATGACTATGTATAACAAACCACATCCCAACAAAATGAGAGCCCTTACAGTATTTAACAACTTACTGCGGTTCTCACTAGTCACTTTGTGGCAGAACTGGTCTTGGCATTTAGAGACATTGAATTTTTCTCTCCTTTGCATTGAACAAAAATCACATTTAACAGAGGGATTAATTGACTAGCTTAAAGTTAGACAGGAGGTAAAGGTCAGAGTGGGACCTGAGGGTCATAGAAGATCTGAGTTCAGGTCTTGTATGTGACCCACCCAGAACATGCCCTTACTGTGTGGGTACTGTACAAATTTATTCTGCAGGCTTACTTTAAAATTCGTAAGTTGAATTCATTGCCTGAACATGTACATGGACTACAATTCTACATCAGAACTGGAAATCACAAAAGCCAGAAAGCTTCTGCAAAATTATGTGCCAGGGACCTCATGAAGTAATGGAGCTGAAGGCCAGGAAGTGGGACTTGCAGGTCATGAGAAGAAAGAAAAGTCAAGTCCTGGGAATCTGGTGGCTTATGTGCTAGAGTTCTTGTTTTGTTTGTTTGTTTGTTTTGTAAAGTGTGTGTGTGTGTGTGTGTGTGTGTGTGTGTGTGTGTGTGTGTGTGAGAGAGAGAGAGAGAGAGAGAGAGAGAGAGAGAGAGATCTGACTTCACAGGCCAGGGTGAGGCTCATCATCTACTTGGGAAAAGCTATTAAGGTAAATGTTCAAAGTCACCTATAGAAATTGGAAGAATAACGCTGAATGCTGAAGTTGTTTATTTGTCTGACAAAACAAACCGCTCTTGAGAACTACTAGGCTTAAACAGTTTTTAAAATTATTTTTGAGTCCTTAATCATTTTTCTTACCAGTTATATGATTCATCACTGCTTCAAAGATGCTCCTTCTTCAAAACTCATCTTGTACAAAGTGTTGCAATTTTTCTGTGAGATAGTGCTCATAATTTTAGGGAAAATAAAATGGTCAGCTTTCTATAAAGCACAAAGCAAGTTTATCTCTCCAGATAGACTATATCTATAAGATTACAGTGTGTTTCTGCATTGCCGATCAAATGCAGTTGTGTTAAACTGTCAGTATTTTCATAGTCAACCAATCTTTTTTTCATGTAAACATGCCGTAAAATGCTCTGAAAGGATAAATATTCAATTTTTCAAAAATTATATATTAATTTGGAATTATCCCCCGAACGGCCAAGACCAAGCATTTAATTTGTAGAAAGGCTAATGGTTGTGTTAAACTTGATCTGAGGGGACTTCCCGAGGGGACTTCCCTGGTGGCACAGTGGTTAAGAATCCGCCTGCCAATGCAAGGGACACGGGTTCGATCCCTGGTCCGGGAAGATCCCACATGCCATGGAGCAACTAAGCCCATGCACCACAACTACTGAGCCTGCGCTCTAGAGCCCACAAGCTACAACTACTGAGCTCACGTGCCACAACTACTGAAGCCCTTGCGCCTAGACCCCATGCTCTGCCACAAGAGAAGCCACCGCGATGAGAAACCTGCACACCACGACGAAGAGTAGCCCTTGCTCGCTGCAACTAGAGAAAGCCCGCGGACAGCAACGAAGACAACACGCAGCCGAAAATAAATAAATTTATAAACTTTACCTGAGAAGTGCAAGAGCCAGTGGCTAGGGACCAAAGGTGTGGGGAAGTTGGCAACCCATTAAGGAAAGTTGGGTTATCGGGTGTTAGGTGTCCTATCCAGAGAAGGAAATACTTGCTGGTAATAAGTGAATTTGTCTCTTTTAAAACATAGTTTGTACTTCTTTTGTTATAGATGGGTTTATGAAAATCTTAAAGATTGAGTAAGGAAAGGTAGCTTCATCACATGAAAATGATAAGATACAGGGAGATTATTGTCAATGTAATTTTTATAGAATGCATATTTTTGGCCAGGTGAAATTTAGGTTGGCACATTGGATGGTGATGATGACAAGCGTATGGCAGGGGGGAGTAAAGGAGCTCTGAGGAAAGGTTGCTGAGTGAGGCGCCTGAGCAAGAGGTCAGTCAGGAGACTGACCCAAGAGAGGCTTTGGATGGAAACTATGATGACAATTCTGTTCTGAAGCCAAGGAGGAATCCAGGTCTCTGACAGACGTGCGGACAGTATCATACTTTTCATGGGCCGAAGATAGTAAGAGGTGGGATAAGAATACTACAGACCAGGGCTTCCCTGGTGGCGCAGTGGTTGAGAGTCCACCTGCCGATTCAGGGGACGCGGGTTCGTGCCCCAGTCCAGGAAGATCCCACATGCCGCGGAGCGGCTGGGCCCGTGAGCCATGGTCGCGGAGCCTGTGCTCCGCAACAGGAGACGCCACAGCAGTGAGAGGCCTGCGTACAGCAAAAAAAAAAAAAAAAACAAGACCAAACTAAACAAAAACTTACTTTGGAGGGGTTGGGAAGGACAAGAAGGGGTGGGGGAGCCTCGGCCTGAAGCTGAGCGGAGCTGACAGTGACCACGTGAGACCTGTCCTTTACCAAATTGCCTCTGGTCGGTCCTCTGAGCTGCCCACAAATCTTAGTCAGATATCTGATACATTGTAAATGTATCATCTATTGTAAATAGATGTTGGTAAAAACAGTGAGTTAAACTAGGAATGCGGAAGAGGAAAAACACATTCCCACCTCTCCAGCCCCATCCCCAGGCGGTAGCGGCAAGTCTCAAGCAACAAGGAACATTTCTCCCCCTTCCCCCACAGAGTGCATTGGCTGATCCATGATCTATCTCTACCACAGTGCCCTGGGAGAAGAGACTACAGCTATACCCTTTGTGAACAGGAGCCAGAAGCACTTAATACTAGTAATTCTCACCATGGTCAAAGCAATGATCATTAACGAGCCTTGAGGATGTGCTAGGAGCTGTCTTAAGTATTTCACATCATCCGGTCATTTAACTCTTACAAAAATCTTGTTCTTTTACTATGCATATTTTAAAGATGAGAAAAATAAGAGACAAGATTTTACATCACAAAGCTAAAAACCTTCAAAGCCAGAACTTAAACGTAGGAAGTCTGGTTTCAGGGCCTGTGACCAGCATGCTCTACCACCATACAGACCTTTGAGAAGACACTGTTCCTCCAGTTTCTGATCCTTACTTGGGAATATGTACAGATGGATTTAGAAAGTAGAATTCGAGCAAAACTGAGAGCCATGAACAAACCTTATGCATCTATAGTTTGCTAATGCTGTTTCTTTCCTTTGAAGTCCAGCTCACGACCGTTACCCTTCGCCGTTTGGTGAACCATTTCGCATCTTTCAAATCCCTCCTGAATGCCACTACCTTACAAAGTCCTTTTTGTCTCCCCTACCACCACCTCCTGAACTGATCTTTCATTTATACTTTCATAGCGTTCTCTTCGAACCTTTCATTCCTATAGCACTCATGGCATTTCATCCTAAGTATCCATTCATTTATATGACTCTTTCTTGCTATGCCCTGTGCCCTCTAAGCTAGAGATCCTATCTTTCTTACCTTTGAATTCCTATTGCCTAATACAGTGTGTGACAAATAAAAAAAATGTCCAATAAACTGAATTAATTAATCAATTAAATGCCCTGAAAATCATTGTCTTTCTTGGCACTTGAATCCTAGGATTATATTTCACTCACTGCATGCTTTCTCTAGATGTCTGTAAGAAAAATAAATGCAGAGGGATTTTCCCTTTTTTACTTGGAAGTAAGAGGATTAAAAGAATCAACTCATTTCAACTGTGATAACACTCCACCATTGATTGCAACTGTTTGTAACTAATATCTGTGCTTGCTGCTGGAGTGTGAGCTCTCTGATGGGCAGAGCTCTTTTTCTTCTTTTCTTGGTCACTGCTGTATCTCCAGGCCTGGGGCAGCGACTGGCACATGGTCAGTACTGGTGGCCACTTTATATGGAATGCAGAGTGAGCTCTGAACTAAGAAGCAGAGACCTGGATTTACATCTTAACTCTGCTACCAAAGTTCCATAATACTTTGGGGAGGCCTGACCCATCCTGGCCTCAGTTTTCTTCCCTTTATAATAGCAATCAAGTTCAAGAAAAGTATGTTTTATTTTTGTGGATATAGAGACAGGCAATTTTTGCCTTGTAGAGACTTAAGATTTCACATCTTTAAAGCTGTACATTCACAAGGCAAGTGGTAGTGGTAGAATGGTCAAAAGTACTTACTGGTCACTGTGCCAGTGTCAGTGAGACATGGCCCCAGCTGACAGTATTCTCACTCCAGCTGTCATTGAGACAAATGTCAACAAGGGCACTTCAGGGAGAACAGAGATGGCAGCAATAACCATTCGACTGATCTCAGACGAGGATGATCCGTTGACTGGGGATGCCCTACCTTAGAAGATTTGTAAAGTCCTTTCCAGTTTTTAACATCTCTGAATCTATGAGGTATGCAGCTGAAATGAGAGATAAAAAACAGATTGGAAGTTACTAGAATCCAAGGGCCAAAAGGTTACAAAGGGGTGATGAGTGAACGAATACCACTTCTGCTTATTCTAAATTCAGTTTTTCATTTGAAGTTACAATAAGCCTAGGGAAAAGGGAAAACTTCCTACTTCTCTTGTGTGCATATCAGAGGTACAACTTACACAAAACTGGAAAAGCACAGAGGCACATCAACCTTTTCTTTATTCTGCCTAAAACAGCAAACTCAGGAGAAATGAGGCCGAAAAAGCATTCTGGGACTGATATGCAAATGAGAGTACCAGGCTTCACACTTGCCAGCTTCATATTCCTGTGAAGTGTAAATTTTTTGCTTTGAAAGCAGTGTTAAAAGATTGTAAGAGATGTAAGTGTGATGTCAACTATTTTTATTCCACTCATGTTTTCTCAAAAAACTCAGGACTTGAAGCCCCATAACATTTTGAAAAACCATAGTCAGAATTTTCAGCAGCCTCATTTCTACCTGCTCAGCACTGCAGCTGATATGCAGCCTCTGACACAGCAGCAGTCATGGAGTTACCCCTGCAAAGCTCCAGAGACAGGGCAGCTGCAACTCTTTCCCATAACTCACACTCCTGAAAGGGGAAAAAAAACAAAGAAAAGTGACAAAGCAGTCACGAGCTAGTGAACACTAACACTCAGCTGCAATTCTACAGCCTAGTCAGCATCTGAGACCATCTTCATAAGGAGGTGGCTATTTTTATAAAGCAAATACAGTTCCCCAGGGATTGTTGACAGAAATTTAGGTAAGAAATTTAGTGAGCATATTTTATTTAAATCCTGTCTACTAAGTCCCACACTTTGAACCTTGTAGTATAAAGTTTAAAATGCACAACAGTCTCGCAAAAGAGAGTGGCACGTCAATAGAGAAATACAGCTATAACTGGGGACTTTATTGAATGTTAATTTGCCTATTTGCTGTGGGGAAACTTGAGATTTCTAATTGGTGTTCCAGGCAGCCAGAATGTGCATGTTTTGTAACTGACCTGTGTGGAACAGGAGAGGAGAAATGTGATGTTTGCTGTTTTTTTTTTTTTTAAACATCTTTATTGAATTATAATTGCTTTACAATGGTGTGTTAGTTTCTGCTTTATAACAAAGTGAATCAGCTATACATATACATATATCCCTATATCTCCTCCCTCCTGCATCTCCCTCCCACCCTCCCTATCCCACCCCTCTAGGTGGTCACAAAGCACTGAGCTGATCTCCCTGCTTCCTGAGGCTGCTTCCCACTAGCTATCTATTTTACATTTGGTAGTATATATAAGTCCATGCCACTCTCTCACTTCGTCCCAGCTTACCCTTCCCCCTCCCCGTGTCCTCAAGTCCATTCTCTACATCTGTATCTTTATTCCTGTCCTGCCCCTAGGTTCTTCAGAACCTTTTTTTTTTTTTTAGATTCCATATATATGTGTTAGTATACAGTATTTATTTTTCTCTTTCTGACTTACTTCACTCTGTATGGCAGACTCTAGGTCCATCCACCTCACCACAAATAACTCCATTTCATTTCTTTTTATGGCTGAGTAATATTCCATTGTATATATGTGCCACATCTTCTTTATCCATTCATCTGTTGATGGACACTTAGGTGGCTTCCATGTCCTGGCTATTGTAAATAGAGCTGCAATGAACATTGTGGTACATGACTCTTTTTGAATTATGGTTTTCTCAGAGTATATGCCCAGTAGTGGGATTGCTGGGTCGTATGGCAGTTCTATTTTTAGTTTTTTAAGGAACCTCCGTACTGTTCTCCATAGTGGCTGTATCAATTTACATTCCCACCAAAAGTGCAAGAGGGTTCTGTTTTCTCCACACCCTCTCCAGCATTTATTGTTTGTAGATTTTTTGATGATGGCCATTCTGAGTGGTGTGAGGTGACACATCATTGTAGTTTTGATTTGCATTTCTCTAATGATTAGTGATGTTGAGCATCCTTTCATGTGTTTGTTGGGAATCTGTATATCTTCTTTGGAGAAATGTCTATTTAGATCTTCTGCCCATTTTTGGATTGCGTTGTTTGTTTTTTTGATATTGTGCTTCATGAGCTGCTTGTAAATTCTGGAGATTAACCCTTTGTCTGTTGATTCATTTGCAAATATTTTCTCCCATTCTGAGGGTTGTCTTTCCGTCTTGTTTATGGTTTCCTTTGCTGTACAAAAGATTTCAAGTTTCATTAGTCCCATTTGTTTATTTTTGTTTTTATTTCCATTTCTCTAGGAGGTGGGTAAAAAAGGATCTTGCTGTTTTTTATGTCATAGAGTGTTCTGCCTATGTTTTCCTCTAAGAGTTCTATGGTGACTGGCCTTACATTTAGGTCTTTAATCCATTTTGACTTTATTTTTGTGTATGGTGTTAGGGAGTGTTCTGATTTCATTCTTTTACATGTAGCTGGCCAGTTTCCCAGAACCACTTATTGAAGAGGCTGGCTTTTCTCCATTGTATATTCTTGCCTCCTTATCAAAATAAGGTGACCATATGTGTGTGGATTTATCTCTGGGCTTTCTATCCTGTTTCATTGATCTATATTTCTGTTTTTGTGCCAGAACCATACTCTTTTGATTACTGTAGCTTTGTAGTATAGTCTGAAGTCCAGTAGCTGGATTCCTCCAGCTCCGTTTTTCTTTCTCAAGATTGCTTTGACTATTCGGGGTCTTTTGTATTTCCATACAAATTGTGAAATTTTTTGTTCTAGTTCTGTGAAAAATACCATTGGTAGTTTGATAGAGATTGCATTGAATCTGTAGATTGTTTTGGGTAGTGTAGTCATTTTCACAATGTTGAGTCTTCCAATCCAAGAGCATGGTATATCTCTCCATCTGTTTGTATCATCTTTAATTTCTTTCATCAGTGTCTTAGAGTTTTCTGCATACAGGTCTTTTGTCTCCTTATGTAGGTTTATTCCTAGGTAATTTATTCTTTTGTTGCAGTGGTAAATGGGAGTGTTTCCTTGACTGCAGGCACTACAGAGGTCAAGGACTCGCTTCTGCCACACCAGGGCACAGCAGCCTAGTTTTGAGGTGACGGCCCTGAATGTGAGGCCCCATGGCACAACACAGGCTAGATTCCTTAGGGAAATTATAGAAGTTTAGCAGAATTTCATTATTTTAAATCTGTGAAGTCCTGCAACTGTCCCAAGAACTCCTTAGAGGTACTGCTTTTGGGAGAGTAAGACTTCAGTCTAATTGCAAGTGGGTCATCACTGAGGAGAGACCTTCCAAGACCAGATGGTAAATCGGGATATTGGGAACTATTTAAAACTCTAAGTGAGCCTGGGTCCTATGATGAAGCACACAATCAAACACGGTAGCAAGAGCCATCTAAAGAGACAAGTTCAAGACATTAAGGGGTATCCAAGGAGAAAGGCACAATTCAAGAACACCTAGACCTCATCTGCTTAAGGAGTTTCCAGAGAGAGCCCCAGAGTTAGAGGACTACATTCTTAAGGAGAAAATACATGTCAGCTCTTCTTGATTGTGATCACCATGGGGGAAGGTAGCAGTTCTGCCACCATGAAGAGATAGGTGGTGACCAGGAGTGTTAGGGATCCAGAAACCTGGGGGAAGTGTAAAGGATGTGAACTGGAGCAGCCCCATAAATTCCTGGATGGAGAAGGTGTGATGAAATTGATAAAGAATGATTTAGAGGTAGGCTGATGCATCTTTTTTTGTTGTCATTGAAGGAGATATTTCAAATCAGACAAAACTTCAGAAAGTGTCTGAATACTATTAATGAATCCTACACTTAATAACATCTAAGAATGCACATACAATGAACATTTGAGAATTACATCAATAGTATGTGAAAATGCCTAGCACAATGTCTAGACATACTAAGTGTTCTCCCCATCCTGTGTAAATTTCTGTCAAGAGTCAGTTGTTCCTGTGAATGGAGCCCAAACCAAGGTTTTACACCAGCCTGCACTAGGAAAACTCTACCTATGACCAGGAGTATGCAATAGTCAACCAATTAAAGTGTCATGGTCTTTTATTACTTGCCAAATTCAGAATTTTAAAATGTCTAATAAACAACTCTGCTCTTAAAGTATTTATGATTCCATTGGTATAGATCAGTGACTCTCAGCCCTGGCTCTACATGAGCATTACAGTTTTGAAGAATACTGCACTTGCCCCAGAAATGCTGATTGACTTGGTCCATTAAGAGACCATACATCTGTATTTTTAAAGCTCCTCAAGAAATTCTATTTTGTAGCTAGGTTTATAAACCATTGGTATTGCCCATCTCTTAATCAGTCTCCCATGCTGTAATTTCCCCTGAATTCTGCCATCAGAGGACTTTTTCTCTTTAACTTATATCAAAGTTTCTCATTAAAAATCTTTAATAGCTTCCCATGGCATGGTAAAATAAATTTCAATTCTAACCTGACATTCAAGGACCTTAGAACTCTACTTTCAACCTGTCTTTCCAGTTTTATATTTTCCTGTATTCTATGAAGCTATGCAATTTAACTTAATAACTCTTCTGTTCTCCCAAAAAGAATATGCATTTCCATGCCTCAACAATGGCCCTACACTATTCCCTTGTGAAAGCGGTGTTCCTCTGCTTTGCTCAAATAGCAAAGTGTACTCATCTTTCAAGGCTCCACTTTAATGTCAGTTTCTCTAACCCCTCTGCAGATTTAAGTGACTGCATCATCTCTGCTCCCTTAGCGCTATGCACACGCTACAGCCAATTATCATATTTTATTATTAAATGATCATATGGCAGAGAAAATGTTAAGTGGTCAGCACATTTTATCTTTTTTTTTTCCTGGACACACAGAAAAAATAGATTTCTCAGCCTCCTTTATTGCTGTATTAGGGTCAGATGCTGACTCCTAGCCAATAAAGTGTTAATGGAAGCAATGAAAGCTATTCCCAGACATGGCCCTTGAGAATATCCCAATAAGCCTCCTATTTTTCTTTCTTTTACTGTGGCAACCTGAGAATGACTATAAATTTCTTAAGTTCGAGGGCTGTGCTTTCATCATCTTTGAACTCCCAAGAACTAGTAAAGTGCCTAACACATATAGTAGGTGCTCAATGAACATTTACAAATTGATGCTAACATATAATAAAAGAAAAATAAGTGGAATTAGAAGTTTAGAAACAAAGCTGAAATCAGATTACTGCTGAGAAGGCAGGACATAAGCCAATAAACAGGAAATGCAGTAGACCAAGAAATAGAAAACTGTTTCAGAAAGGTCAGTGTATCCTTTGGGAAAGTAGCTGGCATATGTGGAGGTCAGCATGGCATTTGTCTTCAGAGCAGTTAAAATGTTATGGAATAGGTTTAAAATGATGGTGATGGTCGATATTATAATTCCTTGTATTTGCTTAATATGCCATATGCTTGCCAAAATATATTATTACCTATTATTTAATTTGATTCAGGAAACGATACAGAGATAGTTGGAGCAGGTATTACCATTTCTACTCCAGATAATGAAATTAAAGCCCTGTGAGATTAAGTACTTGCTCAAGGTCATACCTTAAGTAATGGTAGAGTTAGAGTCCACTTTCCTGTGGGCAGTAGGCTGTCTGTTACTCTGCACTACCTCGAGACTTAGACCTGTCATCTCGCTATCATTTATGTGCCACATGAAATTCTGTTATCAACTGTAAAAGTTAAAACAGTAAAAGAGGCTGGTTCACCAGCATCTACTTCAGCTACACTGATTAGTCAATTCCCAAGGCTCTTACTGTTTTTCTTGCAATGGCCCTGTCTCTGAGGTTAGTAGAAATGGCCAGATTGATTGAGAACCAAGAGAGCCAGACTTAGAATTCTGAGTAGCAGATATAGTACAAGACAGGAAAGAGTTTTAGCTTCTAGGACTCCCTGACATAGGACAATCAGAACCAAAGATTTTATTTCTATGAGAGTTTTGATAAGCCTGTATAAAAAAGAAGCTAAGCTGAAAATTCCACAAGACTAGACATAGTGTGTAGAAGGCAGACATGGGTAGCATCTCCAGCAAGTCAATGGAGGAGGTGAGATCATGTTGAGGATGAATGAGACAAAGTTAGGGGTTCATACCTTCATCTCACAAGTGATCTTAGTGATAGGACCCCACACTAAGATGCAGGGTTCTGGTCAACCCAACCTCCTAATGAAGGAGCAGCTCAGAACCTTTATTCTGACCAGGACAGTCTCTTCCATTTGGAGAGGTTGCTCATCATTAGCAAGGTCAGCAGAGTTGTCCTCAATGAGGGTGCTGCAATATGCACATTTTGTATTCCATGTGAGTCTGTTCTTTTCTCTCCAGGGCTGCCAGTAGATTGGTTTAGTACCTAATACATTAAACTTAAAGAAATACTACAATAGTGAGGCTGCCTACATGTGAAAACTGCTTAGGTTTAAAAATTCCTATATAATTTAATAGGTAAAACATAATTTTAATAATATTAGCTACTATGTATTAAAAGACTGCTATGTGCTAACTAAATTCTATTTATTATAACCTGCCACAAGCACCAAAAATGTAACTAAGTGCACCCCATTAGAAAAGGGAAGATTTCAAAATCTCTGTTCTTTCAAAAAAAGAAGATTACATGGAAAGATAAAAAGAATGAAAGAATGGGAGATTCCTTTCCATTGTGTAACTTTGAACATCTGTTATATGCAAGAGAAGTCACGTACATTGTACCAGATCCTCTGCAGCAGCTTCTTCAACCCTCAGATTCTTTTTGAGCCTTTTCTCCTGTTGCCTTGAGATCTAACTGAGGGACCCTCCAGCCAGCCTCTATTCTTATCCTCCTTAGAATTCAAGGCTCAGGAACAGGAGCTTGGGGGTTGGGTGCCAAACATTAGTCCTGAAATTCTCAAGCTGGGTCTAGTGCTACTCAAGGTTTAAAAGGTTGAAATCTGTCCAATTTCACCTACATAATGGATTATAAAGGTTATTGTGGGCTTGCCTGGGGCCTGAGCTGCCACGGGTTACACTGTTGCTCCTGGGGAAATTGTTCCAAATTCCAAACAAAGAAGTGACTTACAAGTAAATGTTGGTGACGCCTCCATTCATAAATTTGGGACAGCCTATGTAGATATGACAAGCGTATACAATTCTTTCTACCTTAATGAAAATTTAAGGGTATGACCACTATATAAATACTGCTCAGAGTTAGGAAATTTAAAGATTCCATGGACTTTTATCACTCACATGAGGGTAATGTGCTTTTTCTAAGACCCATACACTGGTGATATTATTAAAGAGCTTTATCACAGGTGTACTTCCATAAACTACTCTCTACTTAGTAAGCACTTTCCCATAGAAGGCTCTAATTGGGTGAGTTCTTTTTTTCTGGCTTTGAATGAAGAAAATGAGTGCAAATGTCCACATCATTTCAGACCACACAGGAAATACTCATGCCTGGCTTAGGCCTGAGTACTCTGCATTGCTGTGAAGGCCATGGCAATGAAGGTCTCTACTGCCATCAGGCACATGAGGGTACAAAGATGGGAAATGGGCAGGTAAAAGGAGAGATTGAGACAGGATCTAATTTCTCAGATGCAAGGGTACCACTAATGAATTTAATCACAGGCATTTATTGAGTACTTGCTATGTGACCTACATGGTGCTTTGGAAGGAGTGGCCAAGTCTCTGCACAATGTGATAATTGGGCAGAGCTCGCCATTCCTGAAAATGAATTTATGCTCTAAAATAAATGTAAATCTGCTCTTCCCAAGGCCAGTATCATTGCTCATGTGACTTTCATAATGTGAGCATTTTGCTGAGCTGAACTCTGCAAGTTCTTTAAAGTTACGTTTTTTTTTTTTCTACAATGTGTCCAAAACTCAAGCCAACTACTTCATCTAGTTGCCAGTTAAAAAAAAAAAAAAAAAAAAAAAAAAGGAAAAATAGCCATGTCCGACTTACTGATGGACTGTGTGTCAGTGCAACATTTTCTAAGGAATGTTCTGCATAGTTTCCACCTTACATGCTGTCTCTAAAACCTAACCCTTGTGTAAAATGTGACTGTGCTCTGTTCGGTTTGAGGATTGGATTCTTGAGCCAACTATCAATTCCAACATTTAAAAATTGAGTTATCAGAAAACATACATAAAATAAAAATTCTGTAACTTTTTGCTCTTGTGTGCTTATGTTGCACTGTCACCTTTCACTATGGTTTGCAATCATTTTTGTCTTTGAATTGCACACAGTGAACACACAACTGCTATCCTGCCTGGAACATCAGCGTTTTAATCCACATGGGCTGCTAATAACAAAAATACCATAAACTTGGTGGTTTATAACAACAAAAATTTGCATTTCTCACAGTTCTGGACGCTTGGAAGTCCAAAATCATTGTGCCATCAGATTTTGATGTCTGGTGAGAGCCTGCTTCCTCATAAATGGCCATATTCTTGCTGTATTCTTACGTGGCAGAAGAGAAGAGGGATCTCTATGGAGTTTTTTTTTTATAACTGAGTGAGCTTCATGGAAATCAGTGAAAGATATACAATGAAAAAAGGAGCAAGTTGTAGAAATGCAGGAAGTAGGGTTTAGGAAATCATTAGTCCACATTATGTCAAGTAACCTCAAGCTGTCCAGATAGAGATGCCTTATGGGCAGTGAGGATTTTTAGGCAAGATGCACCCCAAGAGGAATCTATAGTGAGGACAAGTCTGCATAAACTGCATCTAGCCATCTGTACAGATAATGTGTTTCCAGAGTTCAGAATAAGGAAAAGTCATTAGGAATCAGGAAAATCATACAACCTTCTAGGAAGTTGTGGGATGAAGCTTGGCCTTCCAGGATGAGTGTGCATTTAATAGGTAGAAAGGAGTTGGAAAAACTTTTCAAATTAAGGATGAAACATATGAACAATGGTCCATAAATGGCAAGCTACATGAGCTGTCCAATGTGGCAATTTGTAGACCAGCTTTTCAAGTGAAAAGCTTCGAAGAAAGAGGAAAGGAATACAAGATTTCTGAGAGACTTTAGCACTGGGTTATAGTAATGGCAGACAGGAATTTGGCAATGGATGAGCTGTTGGGGATTTTTTGAGAGAGCTATGACAGACGCGCTGTGGCAGAAGGTCAGTAAGTGAGTCAGTTGGAAGGGGCATGGCTGTGGTAGAAGGAAAACAGCAGACCTTGGCACCCTCAGATGCAGGTTCAAATTCTGACCTGCCAAGTATTAGGTGTGTGACTCTGAGTGTTCTACACAATTAACCTTTCTGAGCCTTACTGTTTTTCTCAGTTAAATAGGCATATAATATGTAACTCTCAAGGTATAGGAAAAATGCCTGGTGCAAAACAGGCCTGCAATGGTGAGTTAAATGAATGGATTGGAGGGGGAGAGTCTTGAAGGAGGGATCTTTTAAGGAAGTTATTTCAGTAATCTAAGTGTAAATCTAGACTATTATTTCACCAGAAAGAAAGGAAAAATAGGGATAGATGGGAGAGATGTTCTGAAGAGAAAAAAATGATAGAAATTGGCAGTCTATTGGACTGAGTAAAAGAAGAATGGAAATGAAACCCCAGCTGATTCTAAGTGCTCAGCTGGAATGATATTGTCTATTGTCAGAAATCAGGGGGTTGAAGAGAGTTAAAATATATTGAATTTGGCTTTAGGCTGAATCCATGCCAGATACATGGGAAACTTGAAATAGCATTATTTTCCGTATTTCTAAGTTCAGTTTAGCCTCTGTTGTACTTTGTTTTTGTTTGTTTTTCATGACAGCCCTTTCGTTTGACTTTCCCATCATCAGTGATTTGGACTCCATCATCCCTTCTCCTAATTTGACCAGGAGAGGAACATAGGGTAATACAGAGAAATAAATTTATCCAAGACTGGTAGAAGTCCTTTTACATTCACTGCTGCAGAAAAGCAAACTGCAAATATTTTATGACCTTTGGTAACAGTTGCTCTGCCTTCTGGAATCAAGTTTGATTTTCCACATCAGCATAGGTGGAAGCCAATTGCCCAAGAGCTGAGATTGATGGTCTATCAAAATGAAACAGCTTTTCTGGAGAGAGTCTGTGGCAGAGCATCACAAGTACTAATAAAATGGCTGCTTATTTCTTGCCCTTATGGTGATAGTGCAAAATTACTCCCTTTGTGCACATTGCAAAGTAATAATGAAACTCAGTAATCATCTGGTAGTTTCCTGCCAAAAAGTTCATAGCATTTATTAACAATGTCACCTTGCTCCATACCCTCTAGGACTTGGTAGAAAATGATGATCTTCTCTCTTCTAAAGACTGAGTTAAGGGGCACAGCCAAAACCTTGCAGAGAGACAATGAGTAGGCTGTATCATCAAGGACAGATTGACTTTTCTTGGTGCATTTAGGTTGAGTCTGAAATAATTGTGACATCACAGTTTGAAGAGTACTCTGGCATTCATAAGTACATTCAAATACATAATCTTAGAGTTGAGAGATTAGAGTTAAGGATTTGGTATCCAAATCCTACCACTGACCCCATCTCTCTCACTAGGGTCCTAACCCAAAGAGCTGGATACACAAGGAACAATTGCCAAGCAGGAAGGAAAATATCATTTTATTAATAATACATGTGCTGAAGCACATGATCAAGACTAGGAAGTCTGAATGGAGAACCCTCTTCCTCCTTTTTTGATTTTAAGAGAGTTAGGCTTACAGAGCAGTTGCTGTGCTGACCTCATGTGCCTGCCCAGTTTAAAAAGGGAGAAGCAGGAATAGAGGTGGCTCTGAGTGAGTCTTTCCAGAAAAACAATATAGCAGTATGGATTCTCTTTAAAGTATTTCATGAAATTTTATGTGGATTTAAATAATGAGTTTACTTAAAGTATAAACTTGAACTTTAATATCCTTGATCTACCACAGTATTTTGATCATTCATGCAATACCACATCCTACTTAGGCTTAAAAGTGAAAGCCATTAGCTCCTTTTCCATTGTTTTCTAAGGGATGGAGCTGAGAAAAGGTAGAGCTTGTTTTGAAGACTAATAGGACTATGGAGTGGGGTGAAATGCAAATTATAAAGTCCTAAGGAATAAAATAAACAAACAGCTTCACCCAGGCCAACATCACCATTCAAGAGCTATAATCTGGTATGGCTCCAGACGGGTGCCAGGCACACAAGGGGCAGATCAAAGTTTGGAGACTCTGATGTCCACCTTAACTTTGAGCAGAGTCCAGCCTGTGGGGAAGGGAACTGGAGAGAGCTAGACTGTGAGTCAGGGCCCCAAGTAAGTGGACATAGTTCAGGACAAAGCTGCAGTCTCAAGGAAGAAATTGGAAAGCCCATCAGCAAACAAAGGCCCAAGCAACAATGGGGTGGCCGTGGTAGGGCTGAGGGAGAAGTCCAAGACTTGGTCAGTCAAGCTGTATTGAGGGCTCAGCCTACCAACTCTGGTGGCAAGACTATGATGGTGGGTCTGAGCCTCCAGATTCATACTTAAACCAGATTAGCTCTAAAGCAAAAAAAGGAAAATATATATGAAAAGACAGGAGGACAAATCTATTCATCATAAACTGTACAGAATTACTGGTATTTATGTGGGTTGGGAGTTGTCCCCAGAGCCTAAGCCTTTTCCCCACTGAGATTCAAAAACATCTGGTCATCTTGGATAAACTAGTACAAAAGGCCCATCAGGAACTTATTTGTATCAGGAGCCACGGAATCTGGGAGCAAACTAGTTCTATAAAAAAAAGAGGAGTAAAGGAAGATGGCGGAAGAGTAAGACGCGGAGATCGCCTTCCTCCCCACGGATACACCAGAAATACATCTACACGTGGAACAACTCCTACAGAACACCTACTGAAGGCTGGCAGAAGACCTCAGACCTCCCAAAAGGCAAGAAACTCCCCACGTACCTGGGTAGGGCAAAAGAAAAAACAGAGACAAAAGAATAAGGACGGCACCTGCACCAGTGGGAGGGAGCTGTGAAGGAGGAAAAGTTTCCACACACTAGGAAGCCCCTCCGTGGGCGGAGACTGCGGGAGGCAGAGGGGGGAGCTTCGGGACCGCAGAGTAGTGCACAGCGACGGGTGCGGAGGGCAAAGCGGGGAGATTCCTACACAGACGATCGGTGCCGACCGGCACTCACCAACCCGAGAGGCTTGTCTGCTCACCCGCCGGGGCGGGCGGGGCTGCGAGCTGAGGCTCGGGTTTCAGTTTTGGACGGAGCGCAGGGAGAGGACTGGGGTTGGCGGCTTGAACATAGCCTGAAGGGGTTAGGGCACCACGACTAGCCGGGAGGGAGTTCCGGGAAAAGCCTGCACCTGCCGAAGAGGCAAGAGACTTTTTCTTCCCTCTTTGTTTCCTGGTGCGCGAGGAGAGGGGTTTAAGAGTGCTGCTTAAAGGAACTACAGAGACGGGAGCGAGCCGCGGCTAAAAGCGCAAACCCCAGGGACTGGCGCGAGCCGTGGCTAAAAGCGCGAACCCCAGAGACAGGCGGGAGACGCTAAGGCTGCTGCTGCCGCCACCAAGGGGCCTGTGTGCGAGTGCGGGTCACGCTCCACGCCCCTCTTCCTCGGAGCCTGTGCAGCCCGCCACTGCCAGGTTCCCGGGATCCAGGGACAACTTCCCCGGCAGAACGCACAGCGGGCCTCAGGCTGGTGTAACGTCACGCCGGCCTCTGCCGCAACATCGCGCCGCCTCTGCCGCCGCAGGCCCGCCCCGCACGCAGTGCCCCTCCTTCCCCCATCCCCCAACCCCCGGCCTGAGTGAGCCGGAGCCCCCGAATCAGCGGCTCCTTTAACCCCGTCCTGTCTGAGCAAAAAACAGACGCCCTCCAGCGACCTACACGCAGAGGAAGGGCCAAATCCAAAGCTGAGCTCCTGTGAGCTGTGAGAACAAAGAAGAGAAAGGGAAATCTCTCCCAGCAGCCACAGAAGCAGTGGATTAAAGCTCCACAATCAACTTGATATACCCTGCATCTGTGGAATACCTGAATAGACAAGGAATGATCCCAAATTGAAGAGGTGGAATTTAGGAGCGAGATCTATGATTTTTTTTTCCCTTTTCCTCTTTTTGTGAATGTGTGCGTGTATGCTTCTGTGTGAGATCTTGTCTGTATACTCTTGCTTCCACCATTTGTCCTAGGGCTCTATCCGTCCATGGTTTAAAAAAAAATTTTTTTTTTCTTAATAAGTAATTTTAATTGTAATAACTTTATTATACTTTACCATCATTCTTTCTTTCTTTCTTTCCCTCCTTCCTTCCCTCCTTTAGACAACGAATCACCCCAAATTGAGGAGGTGGTCTCTGAGAGCAAGATTTATGATTTTTCCCCCTTTACCTCTTTTTGTGAACGTGTATGTGTATGCTTCTGTGTAAGATTTTCTCTGTATAGCTTTGCTTCCAACATTTGTCCTAAGGTTCTATCCGTCCCTTTTTTTTTTTTCTAAATATTTTTTAATTCAATAACTATATTATACTTTATTTTATTTTTACTGTATCTTCTTTCTTTCTGTCTTTTTGCCTTCTTTCCCTCCTTCCTTCCTTCCTTCCTCCCTCCCTCCCTCCCTCCTTTCTTTCCTTCTTTGCTTCTTTCTTCCTTCCTTCCTTTCCTCCTTCTTTCTTTCCTCATACTGCTACTAATTCTACTTTTTCTCCCTTTTATTCTGAGCTGTGTGGATGAAAGGCTCTTGGTGCTCCAGCCCAGGAGTCAGGGCTCTGCCTCTGAGGTAGGAGAGCCAACTTCAGGACACTGGTCAACAAGAGACCTCCCAGCTCCACATAATATTAAACGGTGGAAATCTCCCAGAGACCTCCATCTTAACAGCAGCACCCAATTTCACTCAATGACCAGCGAGCCACAGTGCTGGACAACCTATGCCAGACAACTAGCAAAACAGGAACACAACCCCACCCATTAGCAGAGAGGCTGCCTAAAATCATAATAAGGCCACAGACACCCCAAAACACACCACCAGACGTGAACCTGCCCACTAGAGAGACAAGATCTAGCCTCATCCACCACAACACAAGCACTAGTCCCCTCCACCAGGAAGCCTACACAACCCACTGAAACAACCTTAGCCACTGGAGACAGACATCAAAAACAACGGGAACTATGAACGTGCAGCCTGCAAAATGGAGACCCCAAACACAGTAAGATAAGCAAAATGAGAAGACAGAAAAACACACAGCAGATGAAGGAGCAAGATAAAAACCCACCAGACCTAACAAATGAAGAGGAAATAGGCAATCTACCTGAAAAAGAATTCAGAATAATGATAGTAAGGATGATCCGAAATCTTGGAAGTAGAATGGACAAAATGCAAGAAACAGTTAACAAGGACCTAGAAGAAATAAAGATGAAACAAGCAATGATGAACAACGCAATAAATGAAATTAAAAGTACTCTAGATAGGATCAATAGCAGAATAACTGAGGCAGAAGAACAGATAAGTGACCTGGAAGATAAAGTAGTGGAAATAACTACTGCAGAGCAGAATAAAGAAAAAAGAATGAAAAGAACTGAGGACACTCTCAGAGACCTCTGGGACAACATTAAACACACCAACATTCGAATTATAGGGGTTCCAGAAGAAGAAGAGAAAAAGAAAGGGACTGAGAAAATATTTGAAGAGATTATAGTTGAAAACTTCCCTAATATGGGAAAGGAAATAGATAATCAAGTCCAGGAAGCACAGAGAGTCCCATACAGGATAAATACAAAGAGAAATACGCCAAAACACATATTAATCAAACTGTCAAAAATTAAATCCAAAGAAAGCATATTAAAAGCAGCAAGGGAAAAACAACAAATAACACACAAGGGAATCCCCATAAGGTTAACAGCTGATCTCTCAGCAGAAACCCTACAAGCCAGAAGGGAGTGGCAGGACATACTGAAAGTGATGAAGGAGAAAAACCTGCAACCAAGACTACTCTACCCAGCAAGGATCTCATTCAGATTTGATGGAGAAATTAAAACCTTTACAGACAAGCAAAAGCTGAGAGAGTTCAGCACCACCAAACCAGCTTTACAACAAATGCTAAAGGAACTTCTCTAGACAAGAAACACAAGAGAAGGAAACGACCTATAATAGCGAACCCAAAGCAATATAGAAAATGGGAATAGGAACATACATATCAATAATTACCTTAAATGTAAATGGACTAAATGCTCCCACCAAAAGACACAGATTGGCTGAATGGATACAAAAACAAGACCCTTATATATGCTGTCCGCAAGAGACCCACTTCAGACCTAGAGACACATACAGACTGAAAGTAAGGGGATGGAAAAAGATATTCCATGCAAATGGAAACCAAAAGAAAGCTGGAGTAGCAATTCTCATATCAGACAAAATAGACTTTAAAATAAGGACTATTAAAAGGGACAAAGAAGGACACTACATAATGATCAAGGGATCGATCCAAGAAGAAGATATAACAATTGTAAATATTTATGCACCCAACATAGGAGCACCTCAATACATAAGGCAAATACTAACAGCCATAAAAGGGGAGATCGACAGTAACACATTCATAGTAGGGGACTTTAACACCCCACTTTCACCCATGGACAGATCATCCAAAATGAAAATAAATAAGGAAACACAAGCTTTAAATGATACATTAAACAAGATGGACTTAATTGATATTTATAGGACACTCCATCCAAAAACAACAGAATACACATTTTTCTCAAGTGCTCATGGAATATTCTCCAGGATAGATCATATCTTGGGTCACAAATCAAGCCTTGGTAAATTTAAGAAAACTGAAATTGTATCAAGTATCTTTTCTGACCACAACGCCATGAGACTAGATATCAATTACAGGAAAAGATCTGTAAAAAATACAAACACATGGAGGCTAAACAATACACTACTTAATAATGAAGTGATCACTGAAGAAATCAAAGAGGAAATTAAAAAATACCTAGAAACAAATGACAATGGAGACACAACGACCCAAAACCTATGGGATGCAGCAAAAGCAGTTCTAAGGGGGAAGTTTATAGCAATACAAGCCCACCTTAAGAAGCAGGAAACATCTCGAATAAACAATCTAACCTTGCAACTCAAGCAATTAGAGAAAGAAGAACAAAAAAAACCCAAAGCTAGCAGAAGGAAAGAAATCATAAAAATCAGATCAGAAATAAATGAAAAAGAAATGAAGGAAACGATAGCAAAGATCAATAAAACTAAAAGCTGGTTCTTTGAGAAGATAAACAAAATAGATAAACCACTAGCCAGACTCATCAAGAAAAAAAGGGAGAAGACTCAAATCAATAGAATTAGAAATGAAAAAGGAGAAGTAACAACTGACACTGCAGAAATAAAAAAAATCATGAGAGATTACTACAAGCAACTCTATGCCAATAAAATGGACAATCTGGAAGAAATGGACAAATTCTTAGAAATGCACAACCTGCCAAGACTGAATCAGGAAGAAATAGAAAATATGAACAGACCAATCACAAGCACTGAAATTGAAACTGTGATTAAAAATCTTCCAACAAACAAAAGCCCAGGACCAGATGGCTTCACAGGTGAGTTCTATCAAACGTTTAGAGAAGAGCTAACACCTATCCTTCTCGAACTCCTCCAAAATATAGCAGAGGGAGGAACACTCCCAAATTCCTTCTACAAGCCCACCATCACCTTGATACCAAAACCAGACAAGGATGTCACAAAGAAAAATAAATACAGGCCAATATCACTGATGAACACAGATGCAAAAATCCTCAACAAAATACTAGCAAACAGAATCCAACAGCACATTAAAAGGATCATACACCATGATCAAGTGGGGTTTATTCCAGGAATGCAAGGATTCTTCAATATACGCAAATCTATCAATGTGATAAACCATATTACCAAATTGAAGGAGAAAAACCATATGATCATCTCAATAGATGCAGAGAAAGCTTTTGACAAAATTCAACACCCATTTATGATAAAAAAACCTCCAGAAAGTAGGCATAGAGGGAACTTTCCTCAACATAATAAAGGCCATATATGACAAGCCCACAGCAAACATCATCCTCAATGGTGAAAAACTGAAAGCATTTCCACTAAGATCAGGAACAAGACAAGGTTGCCCACTCTCACCACTCTTATTCAACATAGTTTTGGAAGTTTTAGCCACAGCAATCAGAGAAGGAAAGGAAATAAAAGGAATCCAAATCAGAAAAGAAGAAGTAAAGCTGTCACTGTTTGCAGATGACATGATACTATACATAGAGAATCCTAAAGATGCTACCAGAAAACTACTAGGGCTAATCAATGAATTTGGTAAAGTTGCAGGATACAAAATTAATGCACAGAAATCTCTGGCATTCCTATATACTAATGATGAAAAATCTGAAAGTGAAATCAAGAAAACACTCCCATTTACCATTGCAACAAAAAGAATAAAATATCTAGGAATAAACCTACCTAAGAAGACGAAAGACGTGTATGCAGAAAATTATAAGACACTGATGAAAGAAATTAAAGATGATACAAATAGATGGAGAGATATACCATGTTCTTGGATGGGAAGAATCAACATTGTGAAAATGACTCTACTACCCAATGCAATCTACAGATTCAATGCAATCCCTATCAAACTACCACTGGCATTTTTCACAGAACTAGAACAAAAAATTTCGCAATTTGTATGGAAACACAAAAGACCCCGAATAGCCAAAGCAATCTTGAGAACGAAAAAATGAACTGGAGGAATCAGGCTCCCTGACTTCAGACTATACTACAAAGCAACAGTAATCAAGACAGTATGGTACTGACACAAAAACAGAAAGATAGATCAGTGGAACAGGATAGAAAGCCCAGAGATAAACCCACACACATATGGACACCTTATCTTTGATAAAGGAGGCAGGAATGTACAGTGGAGAAAGGACAGCCTCTTCAATAAATGGTGCTGGGAAAACTGGACAGGTACATGTAAAAGTATGAGATTAGATCACTCCCTAACACCATACCCCAAAATAAGCTCAAAATGGATTAAAGACCTAAATGTAAGGCCAGAGATTATCAAACTCTTAGAGGAAAACATAGGCAGAACACTCTATGACATAAATCACAGCAAGATCCTTTCTGACCCACCTCCTAGAGTAATGGAAATAAACACAAAAATAAACAAATGGGACCTAATGAAACTTCAAAACTTTTCCACAGCAAAGGAAACCATAATCAAGACCAAAAGACAACCCTCAGAATGGGAGAAAACATTTGCAAATGAAGCAACTGACAAAGGATTAATCTCCAAAATTTACAAGCAGCTCATACAGCTCAATAACAAAAAAACAAACAACCCCACCCAAAAATGGGCAGAAGACCTAAACAGACATTTCTCCAAAGAAGATATACAGAATGCCAGCAAACACATGAAAGAATGCTCAACATTATTAATCATTAGAGAAATGCAAATCAAAACTACAATGAGATATCATCTCACACCAGTCAGAATGGCCATCATCAAAAAATCTAGAAACAATAAATGCTGGGGAGGGTGTGGAGAAAAGGGGACACTCTTGCACTGCTGGTGGGAATGTGAATTGGTTCAGCCACTATGGGTAACAGTATGGAGGTTCCTTAAAAATCTACAAATAGAATTACCATATGACCCAGCAATCCCACTACTGGGCATATACCCTGAGAAAACCAAGATTCAAAAAGAGTCATGTACCAAAATGTTCATTGCAGCTCTATTTACAATAGCCCGGAGATGGAAACAACCTAAGCGCCCATCATCGGATGAATGGATAAAGAAGATGTGGCACATATACACAATGGAATATTACTCAGCCTTAAAGAGAAATGAAATTGAGCTATTTGTAATGAGATGGATAGACCTAGAGTCTGTCATACAGAGTGAAGTAAGTCAGAAAGAAAAAGACAAATACCATATGCTAACACATATATATGGAATTTAAGGGAAAAAAATGTCATGAAGAACCTAGGGGTAAGACAGGAATAAAGACGCAGACCTACTGGAGAACGGACTTGAGGATATGGGGAGGGGGAAGGGTGAGTTTTGACAGGGCGAGAGAGAGTCATGGACATATACACACTAACAAACGTAGTAAGGTAGATAGCTAGGGGGAAGCAGCCGCAAGGCACAGGGATATTAGCTCGGTGCTTTGTGACAGCCTTGAGGGGTGGGATGGGGAGAGTGGGAGGGAGGGAGATGCAAGAGGGAAGAGATATGGGAACATATGTATATGTATAGCTGATTCACTTTGTTATAAAGCAGAAACTAACACACCGTTGTAAAGCAATTATACCCCAATAAAGATGTTTAAAAAAATAAATAAAAAAAAAAAAAGAGGATCAAAGTGTTCAGTTCTGCTCATCCACAAAGCCTTAGACAGCATTGGATGGGGAGTAGGGATTGTGTTTTTGGAATATTTTCTGTCGCTTGGATTTGCCTCCCATCTTGGTCCTTCTGAAGACCTATGTCTGAGGTGGTACATTTTAAGTAAAAGGTCAAAGAATGGTTTTACTGACCATTCTGTAAGACATTGAAGCAAACGAAACACTATAACATTAGTATGTAACAAAATGATATCCAAGTGAGGAAGGAGACAGTCAGTGAGCCTATGATGGCATCTGTCTCCTGAGAATGCCACCACTCCCTTGAACCCTAGAGGCCTGAGGCTCCCAAGAAGAGGTCATGCACAAGAGCAAAGCCCATTGACTGAGTTCAGACTGCTGTCTGACTCTCCTCTGTTCATTTCACACTCTGCTGACAGAGTTATCTTTGTAGAACAATGCTACTCTCAAAGTGTGACCTCCAAAATACCTGCATAGGAATCATTAGATGGTTGTTCAAAATCTGTTCAGTGGAGCCTGAACCAAGATGGCAGAGTAGAAGGACATGCTCTCACTCCCTCTTGTGAGAACACCAGAATCAGAACTAACTGCAGAACAATCATCAACAGGAAGACACTGGAACTCACCAAAAAAGATACCCCACATTGAAAGACAAAGGAGAAGCCAAAATGAGATGGTAGGAGGGGCACAATCACAATAAAATCAAATCCCATAACTGCTGGTTGGGTGACTCACAAACTGGAGAACACTTATGCAAAGAAGTCCACCCACTGGAGTGAAGGTTCTGAGGCCCACGTCAGGCTTCCGAACCTGGGGGTCTGGCAACGGGAGGAGGAATCCCTAGAGAATCAGACTTTGAAGGTTAGAGAGATTTGATTGCAGGACCCTGACAGGACTGGGGGAAAACAGAGACTCCACTCTTGCAGGGCACACACAAAGTAGTGTGCACATTAGGACCCAGGGGAAGGAGCAGTGACCCCATAGGAGACTGAATCAGACCTACCTGCTAGTGTTGGTGGATCTCCTGCAGAGGCGGTGAGAGGGTGGCTGTGGCTCACTGTGGGGACAAGGACACTGGTAGCAGAAATTATGAGAAGTACCCCTTGGTGTGAACCCTCCCGGAGTCTTCCATTAACCCCACCAAACAGTCTGCAGGCTGCAGTGTTGAGTCACCTCAGGCCAAACAACCAACAGGGAGGGGACTCAGCCCCACCCATCATCAGACAAGTGGATTAAAGTTTTACTGAGCTCTGCCCACCAGAGCAACAGCCAGCTCTACCCACCATCAGTCCCTCCCATCAGGAAACTTGCACAAGCCTCTTAGGCAGCCTCATCCACCAGAGGGCAGACAGCAGAAGCAAGAAGAACTACAATCCTGCAGCCTGTGGAACAAAAACCACATTCACAGAAAAATAGACAAGATGAAAAGGTAGAGGGCTGGGCTTCCCTGGTGGCGCAGTGGTTGAGAGTCCCCTGCGAATGCAGGGGACACGGGTTCGTGCCCCAGTCCGGGAAGATCGCACATGCCATGGAGCAGCTAGGCCTGTGAGCCATGGCCGCTGAGCCTGCATGTCCAGAGCCTGTGCTCTGCGACGGGAGAGGCCACAACGGTGAGAGGCCCGTGTACCACAAAAAAAAAAAAAAAAAGGCAGAGGGCTATGTACCAGATGTAGGAACAAGATGAAACTCCAGAAAAACAACTAAATGAAGTGGAGATAGGCAACCTTCCAAAAAAAGAATTCAGAATAATTATAGTAAAGATGATCCAGGAATTTGGAAAAAGAATGGAGGCAAAGATCAAGAACATGCAAGAAATGTTTAACAAAGACCTAGAAGAATTGAAGAACAAACAAATAGAGATGAACAATACAATAATTGAAATGAAAACTATACTAGAAGGAATCAATAGCAGAATAACTGAAGCGGAAGAATGGATAAGTGACCTGGAAGACAGAATGGTGAAATTCACTGCTGCTGAACAGAATAAAGAAAAAAGAATGAAAAGAAATGATGACAGCCTAAGAGACCTCTAGGAAAACATTAAACACAACAACATTCGCATTATAGGGGTCCCAGAAGGAGAAGAGAGAAAGGACCCGAGAAAATATTTGAAGAGATTATACTTAAAAATTTCCCTAACATGGGAAAGGAAATAACCACTCAAGTCCAGGAAGCACAAAGAGTCCCATACAGGATAAACCCAAGGAGAAACACTCTGAGACACATAGTAATCAAATTGGCAAAAATAAAAAACAAAGAAAAATTATTCAAAGCAACAAGGGAAAAACAACAAATAACATACAAGGGAACTCCCATAAGGTTAACAGCTGATTTCTCAGCAGAAACTCTGCAAGCAAAGGAAGTGGCATGATATACTTAAAGTGATGAAAGGGAAGAAACTACAACCAAGATTACTCTACCCAGCAAAGATCTCATTCAGATTTGATGGAGAAATCAAAAGCTTTATAAACAAGCAAAAGCTAAGAGAATTCAGCACCACCAAACCAGCTCTACAACAAATGCTAAAGGAACTTCTCTAAATAGGAAACAAAAGAGAAGAAAAGGACCTACAAAACCAAGCCCAAAACAATTAAGAAAATGGTCATAGGAACACACATATCAATAATTACTTTAAACATGAATGGATTAAATGCTCCAACCAAAAGATACAGGCTCACTGAATGGATACAAAAACAAGACCCATATATATGCTGTCTGAAAAAGACCCACTTCAGACCTAGGGACACATACAGACTGAAAGTGAGGGGATGGAAAATGATATTCCATTAAAATGGAAATCAAAAGAAATCTGGAGTAGCAATACTCATATCAGATAAAATAGATTTAAAAATAAAGAATGTTACAAGAGACAAGGAAGGATACTACATAATGATCAAGGAATCAATCCAAGAAGAAGATATAACAATTATAAATATATATGTACCCAACATAGGCACACCTCAATACATAAGGCAACTGCTAACAGCTATAAAAGAGGAAATCGACAGTAACACAATAATAGTCGGGGACTTTAACACCTCACTTACACTAAGGGACAGATTATCCAAAATGAAAATAAATAAGGAAACAGAAGCTTTAAATGATGCAATAGACCAGATAGATTTAATTGATATTTATAGGACATTCCAACCAGAAACAGCAGATTAAAATTTCTTCTCAAGTGTGCACAGAACATTCTCCAGGATAGATCAAATCTTGGGTCACAAATCAAGCCTTAGTAAATTTCAGAAAATTGAAATTATATCAAGAATCTTTTCTGACCACAATGTTATGAGATTAGAAATCAATTACAGGGAAAAAAAGTCAAAAACCCCGCAAACACATGGAGGCTAAACAATACATTACTAAATAACCAAGATATCACTGAAGAAATCAAAGAGGAATTAAGAAATACCTAGAGACAAATGACAATGAAAACACAGCAATCCAAAACCTATGGCATGCAGCAAAAGCAGTTCTAAGATGGAAGTTGATAGCTATATAAGCATACCTCAAGAAACAAGAAATATCTCAAGTAAAGAATCTAACCTTACACCTAAAGGAACTAGAGAAAGAAGAACAAACAAAACCAAAAGTTAGCAGAAGGAAAGAAATCATAAATATCAGAGCAGAAATAAATAAAATAGAAACAAAGAAAACAATAGCAAAGATCAATAAAACTAAAAGCTGGTTCTTTGAGAAGATAAACAAAATTGATAAACCATTAGTCAGACTCATCAAGAAAAAGAGGGAGAGGACTCAAATCAATAAAATTAAAAATGAAAAAGGAGAAGTTACAACAGACACCGTAGAAATATGAAGCATCCTAAGAGACTACTACAAGCAACTCTATGTCAATAAAATGTACAACCTGGAAGAAATAGACAAATTCTTAAAAAGGTATAGCCTTCCAAGACTGAACCAGGAAGAAATAGAAAATATGAACAGACCAATCACAAGTAATGAAATTGAAACTGTGATTAAAAATCTTCCAACAAACAAAAGTCCAGGACCAGATGGCTTCACAGGTGAATTCTATCAAACATTTAGAGAAGAGCTAACACCCATACTTCTCAAACTCTCCAAAAAATTATGGAGGAAGGAACACTCCCAAACTCATTCTATGAAACCACCATCACCCTGATACCAAAACCAGACAAAGATACTACAAAAAAAAAAAAAAAAAAAAGAAAATTACAGACCAATATCACTGATGAATATAGATGCAAAAATCCTCAACAAAATACTAGCAAACAGAATCCAACAGCACATTAAAATGATCATACACCATGATCAAGTGGGATTTATCCCAGGGATGCAAGCATTCTTCAATATATGCAAATCAATCAATGTGATACACCATACTAACAAACTGAAGAATAAAAACCATATGATCATCTCAATAGATGCAGAAAAAGCTTTTGACAAAGTTAAACACCCATTTATGATAAAAACTCTCCAGAAAGTGGACATAGAAGGAACCTAACTCAACATAATAAAGGCCATATACAACAAACCCACAGCAAACATCATTCTCAATGGTGAAAAACTGAAAGCATTTCCTCTAAGATCAGGAATCAGACAAGGATCTTCACTCTCACCACTATTATTCAACATAGTTTTGGAAATCCTAGCCATGGGAATCAGAGAAGAAAAAGAAATAAAAGGAATACAAATTGGAAAAGAAGAAGTAAAACTGTCACTGTTTGCAGATGACATGATACTATGCATAGAGAATCCTAAAGATGCCACCAGAAAACCATTAGAGCTAATCAATGAATTTGGTAAAGTTGCAGGATACAAAATTAATGCACAGAAATCTCTTGCATTCCTATACACTAATGATGAAAAAGCTGAAAGAGAAATTAAAGAAACACTCCCATTTACCATTGCAACAAGAAGCATAAAATACCTAGGAATAAACTTACTTAGGGAGACAAAAGATCTGTATGCAGAAAACTATAAGACACTGATGAAAGAAATTAAAGATGATACCAACAAATGGAGAGATATACCATGTTCTTGGATTGGAAGAATCAATATTGTGAAAATGACTATACTACTCAAAGTAATCTGCAGATTCAATGCAATCCCTATCAAATTATCAGAACAAAAAATCTTAACATTTGTATGGAGACACAAAAGACCCCAAATAGCCAAAGCAGTCTTGAGGGAAAAAAGTGGCTCTGGAAGAATCAGACTTCCTGACATCAGACTATACTACAAAGCTACAGTAATCAAGACAATATGGTCCTGGCACAAAAACAGAAACATAGATCAATGGAACTAGATAGAAAGCCCAGAGATAAAACCATGCACCTATGGTCAGCTAATTTATGACAAAGGAGGCAAGGATATACAATGGAAAAGACAGTCTTCAATAAGTGGTGCTGGGAAAACTGGACAGCTACATGTAAAGGAATGAAATTAGAACACTCCCTAACACCACACACAAAAATAAACTCAAAATGGATTAGAGACCTAAATGTAAGACAGGACACTATAAAACTCTTAGAGAAAAACATAGGAAGAACAGTCTGACATAAATCATGGTAAATCTTTTTTGATCCACCTCCTGGAGTAGTTGAAATAAAACCAAAAATAAACAAATGGGACCTAATGAAACTTAAAAGCTTTTGCACAGCAAAGGAAACCATAAACAAGACAAAAAGACAACCCTCAGAATGGGAGAAAATATTTGCAAACGAATCAACAGACAAAGGGTTAATCTCCAAAATATATAAACAGCTCATGCGGCTCAATATTAAAAAAAAAAATGGGCAGAAGATCTAAATGGACATTTCTCGAAAGAAGACATACAGATGGCCAAGAAGCACGTGAAAAGCTGTTTGACATCACTAATTATTAGAGAAATGCAAATCAAAACTACAATGAGGTATCACCTCACACCAGTTAGAATGGGCATCATCAGAAAATCTACAACAACAAATGCTGGAGAGGGTGTGGAGAAAATGGAACCCTCTTGCACTGTTGGTAGGAATATAAATGGATACAGCCACTATGGAGAACAGTATGGAGGTTCCTTAAAAAACTAAAAATAGAATTACCATATGATCCAGCAATCCCACTACTGGGCATATATCCTGTGAAAACCATAATTCAAAAACACACATGCACCCCAGTGTTCATTGCAGTACTGTTTACAATAGCCAGGTCATGGAAGCAACCTAAATGCCCATCGACAGATGAGTGAATAAAAAAGATGTGGTATATATATACAATGGAATATTACTCAGCCATAAAAAGGAATGAAATTGGGTCATTTGTAGAGATGTGGATAGACCTAGAGAATCTCATGCAGGGTGAAGTAAGTCAGAAAGAGGAAAGTAAATATTGTGCATGAACCCATATATGTGGAACCTAGAAAAATGGTACAGATGAACCGTTTTGCAGGGCACAAATTGAGACAGAGATATAGAGAACAAATGTATGGACACCAAGGGGGGAAAGCAGTGGGGGTTTGGGGGTGGGGGTGTGATGAATTGGGCAACTGGGATTGACATGTATACACTGATGTGTATAAAATTGATGACTAATAAGAACCTGCTGTATAAAAAAAAAATAAATTTAAAAATTAAAAAAAAATTCTGTTCAATGGCTAGACCTCAAACAGTACCTACAGACTAGTATCATCTAGGTGAGCATCCTGAGATTGACATTTTTATCAACTATTAAGTAATTTTTGTATGCATTCGAGTTTGAGTCATTATTCTAGAACTTAGATCATCCCATGGTGCTCTCATGTTTAATGACTTTAAATGGTTTTCAGTTGTGTGTGAAACAAATTCTAACTGGTAAAAATGGTCTTCTATGTTGTTCACAATTGGAGGTGCCACACAGCCTCTCTGGCCTCCTTTTCCCGCACCTCCTGGGCTGTACTGCTCAGCCACACTGAGAAATTGCCCCTTGCTGGAGCGCAATCTCTTGGTCATGTCTCTGTGGGGTTGTGGCTCCTTCTGACAAAATTATTTTGCTTTCTTTGTTTCCTTACAGAACAAACTTCTACTACTTCTTAAAGATTAAATCTGCTGCATCATTCTGTGAGTTTTCTTAACCATCCCAAGCAAAGTTAGTCACTATTCTTCCCTGCTTTAACTGTTTATTTTGTGTGTCCACTAAGCTATGGTGCCCAACTGTTTGGTCAAACACCAGCGTAAATGTTGCTGTGAAGGTATTTGTGGATGTGATTAACATTCATAATCAGTTGACTTTAAGTAAAGCAGATTACCCTTTATAGTGTTGGTAGGCCTCATGCAATCATTTGAAGGCCTGAAAGCAAAGACTTAGGTTTCCTAAAGGAATTCTGCCTCAAAATTGCAACATAGAAATCTTGCCTGAGTTTCTAGCCTGCAGGTTCACCATGAAGATTTCAGATCCAAGACTGCAATATCAACTCTTACCTGAATTTCCAGCCTTGCCAGCCTGCCTTACAGATTTCAAATTTGCCAGCTCCCATAACTGTGTGAGAATATTTCTTAAAATAAATTCCCCCACATATATATATGAGGAGGGATGAGATATATATATGATACATTTGCTGTTGTCTCTGTTTCTCTGGAGAACCCTAATTCACTTGACTTTTATTTAGCTTAGAGTTAAGACGATGAAAAAACTCACAGGAGAGAAAGGGCTCCAAGTGAGTCACAGCATCTCCCTCATCCCTGAAGTGAGGAGTGGGAAGTGGTTGCTCAGTTCCACTGACCTGCTACCCAGGACAGAGAGAAGGACTGTCTAGGCATGCAAGGGCCATGTCCTCTCCCTAACACCTTTAGGTAAAAGAGAAAGATGGTTTCCCCTGCAAACACAAACAATCCTTCTGGATTTCTCCCAGCACCGTGTGGCCTGCTTGTTGATAGCTATTGCATAACTCCCCTAACTTCCCAACTAATCCATAGTTTCTGTGAACAGTTCGTGTATCTGATGTTGCTCGTATTGACCCCCACAACCCCAGGGCCCACCTCAGTGACCTGGCATGTAACAGTGCTTCGTAACTGTTGAATTACTGATGGAAAGACTTTTTTTTTCAGGATATTTCTCCCAGGCCCCACTCTGACATTTGCATGGTCCCTGAGTGGCATTGTGTCCCTGGCACCTGAAGGGAGAGTTCAGCACCAAGACTTCACAGTATTGGTTTTCAATGTTCCACAAAAAGATATCTCTTGAGCAAGATTGATCTTCTTTTCAGAGTGTTGTCACTGCTCCCTCTCTTCTTCATAAATATGGGATGACAGATTGATCTTACCTTTGGTTGTGAAGTGAGAGTGGTGACTCGCTATTTAACATTTTGTTAGGAATGTGGATCATTTCAGAATGAAAGGTCTGTACTTCCCAAGTGTCATTTTAATCAGAGGTGATTGTGAAATGAATGTGAATTCTGTTCTTCTGCTGAGAATCCTCTAACCAGCTGCTGTGCACAATTATATCTTCTAACTCTTAGCACTTTATATTGGGTGAAGCCCTTTCATTTACAGTAATAAGAGCTCAACAAACATTAGCTACTCTTTTTCTTTAATTCTGACAACAAACCTTGGAGGTAGTTATTAATGCCAAAATGTAAAGGCAGCTCAGACAGGTTAAGGGGATTGTTCAAGGTTAGAAGTTAGTAATTCAAGGGTAGGTATATGTATGTATATAATAATAGCTACTGTTTATTGTTGAGTGCTTGTTATATGTTAAGCAATTACTAAGAGCTTTACATGAATTACATCTTATAATTCTTGCAATGACCTCATGAAATAGGTGCTATAATTATTCTCATTTTATATCTTCAAACATAAATGCATAAAGAAGGTAAGTAACTTGCTCAGAGTTGCACAGTCCCAGGTCCATCTGAATCTAGAGCCCACATGCTTAGCTGCTACCCTCTACTGCTTTTGTACTGAAATAAGCATGTATGTGAATGTTTGTCTGTGCACATTGTACATTATTGTGTTTCCAAAAGCAGTAAAACACCTCATGCAGTTAGTAAGAGGCACAGCCAGAGCTGAATTAGGCCTTGTACTCTTTATTATACCAAGGCTGCCTTTCTGATTGCTGTGGTTGCCGCTTTAACCAACAGGCTCTGTGTCAACACTAGTTTTCAATTAGCTCTGATGATTGGGGCCAGGGAGAACACAGGTCACTGAAATCCAAAAATAACCCCTCAAAACTATTTTTTACAATGTCTTGCATTCAAATATCCTGCCAAAACTGTTTAAAGTAGTCCTGGAGATGTGTCTGGCTTTACTTCATTTCCCCTCCTGTCCTTCCTGGAACAGAGGTTCAAACAGACTCCCTAATGACCAAAGCTGGACAACAGGGGAAGGCTGAGGGAGGGTGTTGGGGGAGAAAGGGACTTTAATGATATCCACATGACACTGAGTAACTGAGAAGTTTTTGGCTCCATTATCTGAATTTTTAGAAGTCTAAGAGAAGGAATGAGAGGAATGAGAGGAGAAGGGCAGGCGTGCATGTAAATGGGTGCCGTGGGGCTCAATTGACCCAGGACAGGATTTCACACTGCATCCATATTGACTGCATGTTTATTGAATAGATGACTGACTGAATGAATGAACTATGGGGAATTGTTTTACCTCATCTGACCTTTGCATGTATACAACACCTTGACTTCAATGAACATAACCCAGTCACCTGAAAGGGGGTATAGTGAAGAGAAACTGCTTGAGGGTCCTAGTCATTCCTTGACTGTCTAGCATCCAATTCTCCATTCCTATTAGCACCTGAATTATCTTAGTAATCCCACACTGCATACAGTCTCAGAGTGAATAAGTGCCCTTCTCTCCAAAGGAAGACAGTGTGTCCCCTTCCTCTCTCTAATTCCCTGAGTCAGTGGCAGGCATGTGTGTTAAGTTCAGCCAATCAGACTCACTCTCTGGAATGTTGAGTCTGAAGTGTGGGACATGGGGTCTCCAACCGGCTGGAGGGCATCATCTTCTCAGTAGCAGCAGATCAGCTTGCGTCTGCTGCATGATCTTAGCTGCAGACCCCAGAGCACTGTGGTGTCCATCCATGTTCTCACTCTGGGTTTCCAGTCTCCTCTTAGTTCTGTGAGCCCCAGTTACTCTTCCAAAATATTTTTGGCTTAAGATTGCCAGAAAGGGGCTTCCCTGGTGGCGCAGTGGTTGAGAATTCAGGGGACATGGGTTCGAGCCCTGGTCTGGGAAGATCCCACATGCCACAGAGCAACTAGGCCTGTGAGCCACAACTACTGAGCCTGCGTGTCTGGAGCCTGTGCTCTGCAACAAGAGAGGCCTCGATAGTGAGAGGCCCGCGCACCGCGATGAAGAGTGGTCCCCGCTTGCCACAACTAGAGAAAGCCCTCGCACAGAAACGAAGACCCAACACAGCCCAAAAATAAATAAGTAAAATTTAAAAAGATTGCCAGACATTTTCTGTGGATTGCAATCAAGAACTATGACACATATGAATTGTGTGAGTACCTTGAAATGAAAGAGCAGTGAAAGAAAATGTCTATGTATTTAACCCTCACTGATACCACAGCCATAAAAGCCAAAACACAACACCCAGAGTCCCATCTTATTTTTTTTAACCTTCTCGAGCAACTGTCAGACACATCTACCAAAATAAGCACAGCTTTGAAATCACTATACAATTCTCACACATAGAAATAGCAGGAGTTCAGCTTGGGCATCTGAGAGAATGGCTTCTATCGCTAGAAAACTATTGCTTATTGACTCAGAAATTGGAAATTGTTTACTTGTAGTTCAACTTGAACAGAAAAGACTTGTTGCAGAAATCTTCTGCAAGCCTTTCTCAATCATGACCTTCCACAAATAATTCCTATAATGTTTATGAGTGATTTGTGTTAGGGCAAGTTCAAGTGCAGATTTTGCTGTGTGAACACTCCCACCAGTCCTCTGGGACTTACTTAAACAGGAAGCCAGAATTAGAAGAATCCCTCTTGTTAAATTGATAATACTTCCACAGGCCAGCCAGGAACCAGGTAATTATAACAACATTTCTGGGCTAAATCCCAATCATTGCTGCTGCAAATCAGAAGGAATTGGGAAGACATCCTCAGGTTTTTAGAATTGTATTATCTGTGGTAGAGGAAAGTAGTTCAAAGAGATAATTAAGATTGCAACCAATTTTTTTTTTTTTTTTTACCACTGGATTGTCTCAGTATCACTTAATGAAATCATACATTATAAAAAAATACTAATGTGTTGGATCTCCCTCCTTCCACTTCCTGTCTCCTTTCAGGTGATGGGATTATTGGACTCAGAAAACTAGATCATTGATTGTGTATAGTTGTATGTGTGGCTGGACCAAGGTCACAGTGGAGTGGAGGAGGGGAGGAAGGAAGCAAGGGAAGGTCTGAAAGGTCAAGTTCAAAGCAAGAAAGGGGACTCAAAGATGGAGATCTACACTAGTTATCAATTTATTGCCTCTCAGCTCTAAATCCACCATTTATCACCTGCTTCTGCAGTAATGGACCTAGACCCTCATTAACTATAATATTTCACTTTTGCAGATAGCACAAATTAGACTTTGTTCATAGAGAGCACTTAGGGTGGAAGGGTATTGCAGGAGGCAGGGCTTCTGTTTCTGGTTCTGGAGTGCTGCTGTTCTTTCTTTCTTGTTTGTATCACTTAGCTGCTAGTGATATGTATGAGGAAAATTCAGTGGCTTTCTTCCCCAGCCTCTTTCCTGGAGCTCTCAGACCTCTGTCAAGTTTGCAGCTGCTACCCTCACTCTGGCCAGGTGACTACCTCTCCATGAACCTCTCAATATGGACAACATGCACCCCAGGCCTCATGCTGCTCTGCTAGTGAGTGGACTCCTATTCTAGAATTTTGTTTGCAGATCCCCAACATCATCCCTCGGTACCCCAGAGAGTTGTCTCCTGCTTGCCTGGTACTGGAGCAACTCAGGGAACTTCTCCATCCAATAGATGAAAACTACACCTCAACCTCCAGCAAGGTGTAAGCCTTGGAGAGGGGACCTCCCTTCTAAGTTTGTTCTTCTTTAGGTATTCTTTCTCAGCCCTAGGGAATTATTTAGAGTTCTCTTTACCATATTTATAGTCACTCCTCTATTAAAATGAGTAATGCTTTATATTAAACCTTATTTGTGCGGTTTCTGTCTCCTAACTAGAACTTGATTGTTAAAGAATTGGTAGAGGGAGCAGTCTCACAAAGATGGGATTTGGGGATTGGATTGGTCATGCCCTTAGGCTGAAGTGTAGTGTGGAGCTCCTTGACAACAGGAGAGAGGATACTAGTAATGGCATACAATGATACTATAATTACTCAAGTTATAACCTGTGTTTGATTTTGATAAAGTGCCAAGTGAAACAAGTGCCTTAGGATCTCAAATGGTTGCTGCACTTGACTTTTATGGCTGTAATGATGACTACAAGGACTATGATTTAGAACTGTTTTTTTTAAATGCACTTCAGCATTTATAAAAAAGAAAATGGCATGCTCAGTTCCTTTGACTTACAGCTTAAGTTATTGTGTGAGCACATCCATGACAGCTTTGAAAGGATCTCCTTTTTCTTATAGTTACAGCACTATTATAGCTGAAAATAAAATGCAACACTTAATTATGTGGGTCGCTGAATTACAATAGTTTAAATTCTCAGTCTCATCAAGTTTCTCATGTGAAATTTAGGACACTGATTTGGAAAGAATGGAATTGTGAAACTTAGAATGGGGATAACTGGTTGGACCCAGATAAAGCTGACAGTCATCAATCCCCATGTCATGCTGAGCCTCATTTCCCAAGGGAATTAATTTCCTCTTCAATATCTGAGAATAGCCTACTTTTCCTTAAAAACCCTGTGATAACCTCACCTTGAGCAGAAACTTTGAAAATGGATTCTTATTCCCCTTAAAACACACCACAACCATAATCTGTTGTCATTAGATCCTTGGTCAAATCCCACCACATTCTTAGGGGCCAGGACACACTATAACCAAGGAGAAAATAGCTTGCATACCAAAGAATTGCAAGATTTTGCTATTACTATGGGTAGAGACTGAGGGGAAGATGTGCAAGAGTAAATTCTAAGGGTGTTAGACCAAGTGCAGCCCTTAGCTGCAAAGACAAGGTGGAAATACTTACCATAAAGTATAGCATAGATGTATTGGTAATAAAAATGCTTTGATCCACAAGGATATTCAGCTAATTGATCATAGTGTGCCTAGGAATTAAATAGACTATAAACTATTAGTTTAATTCTTGACTCATATCATAGGAAAAAAGTCTTGATCTGGAGCCAAAACCCTGACTTGAGTCATTGCAGTGAATAATCATGGCCTCTCACTGTTTCCAGACCACAGTCAAGTCACAGACCCAGAGTCTTTTGATTGAAGGAGAGGACAAGTAAACTTGATGAAGGACTCTATGCCATTGCTGCAAGTACCTACTGTAAAAAATCCTGCAGCTATTCATTAGAGTGAGTGCTCTGGGGAATGATCCCCTGATCTTTGAGGGGTTATCAGACAATAGCCCTGAACTGATGCTAATTCCTGAGGATTCAAAATGCCTCTATGGTCCAACAATCAAAGTAGGGGATTATAGTGATCAAATAATAGATGGAAACTTAGTTCATATCTGACTTACCGAGGGTTCAGCTTAATCCCTAAATTCACTCTCTGACCATATGGTGAGGGTCATTTTGACAGGAGTGATGAAGTGAAAGCCCCTGGAATATCTCATCCTTATCAAGATTGTAAGCTAGAAGCAATACCTCATTCCTAGGAAAATTTCAGAAATTAAAGTTGCCATCAAAGATTTGAAAATATCAGGGGTGGTGACACCTATCACATTCGCGTTTGACTCACATTAGGCCTGTGACAAAGTCAGATAGGTCTTGGAGAATGATCAGGAATTATTTATAAACTTAATTAGATGGTAACTTCAATTGCTGCTGCTGTTCCAGAGATATTACCTCTACTGAAAAAAACTCAATGAACTCTGGCACTTGGTATACAGCTAGTGACCTGGCCAATGCCTTTATCTCCATATCAATTTATAAGAAACACAAGATGCTTTTACCTGGCAAGGCAGGCTGTATACCTTTACAATCCTACCTCAGTGCTCCATCAGTACTGCTCTGGAAGATAATACAGCCAGCAGAGATTTTGAATGTCTTATTCCAAAAAACATTCAATCCTCTATATCGATGACATAAGGCTCATTAGATCTGATGAACAGAAATTAGCAAGTACTCTAGATCCTCTAGTAAGATGTGCAAAGTAGAGGATGGAAGAAAAATCCCATAAAAATTCAGTTTCCTGAAGCCTCAGTGAAGTTTCTGGTGGTTCACTGGTATGCAGCATGTCAGCATTTCATTTCATCCTGAGATGAAAGATGTGTTTTTTCACCTCACACCACCTACCATGAAAAATAGGCCTGAAGATTTGTAGGCCTTTTTGGATTTGGAAGGCAGCATATACCACATTTGAGTGTGCAACTTCAACCCATCCTCAGAGTTACTTGTAAGGCTGCCAGTTTTAAGTGGGGACCAGAGCAAGAGAAGGTTTACAGCACATTTAGGCTAAAGTACAAGCCAAGCTACTGCTTGATCCTTGGTCTTTGATCCAACAGATCCAATGGTACTTGAAGTCACCATAACAAATAGGCGTGTTGTATGGAGGAGCCTCTGACAAGCACCAATAGAAAAATCACAATAAAGATCTCTAAAATTTTGGAGAAAATCTATGCTATCTTCTGCATATAACTTTTCTCCTTTTGAAAAGCAGCCTCTGACTTACTATCGGACTTGGTAGAAACTGAATGCCTAAACATGGAATACGAGGTGACCATGGGATCTGAACCTATCCTCATAAACTGGGTCATCTGACCTACCTAGTCATAAGGGTAGATGTCATCGTGAAATATACATGGCATATAAAAGACTGATTTCAAACATGTCTTGAAAGTAGGAGTAAGCAAGTAACTCAGACTCCTTCAATATCAACTCTTACTGCATTGTTTTCTCTACCTTAATTAATGTGTATGGCCTCTGAGGGTATTCTTTACATCCAGTTGACTGAGGAAGAAAAACCTCGAGCCAGATGGGTCTGCATGATATCGTGGCACCACCAAAAAGAGGACAGCTGCAGCCCTACAGCCTCAATCAGGCATGACTCTGAAGGACAGTGCTGAAGGAAAATCTTCCCAGTGGGCAGAACTTTGAGCAGTACATTTAGTCGTCCCCTGTGTCTGAAGTGAGTAAGAGATGGGTAGAAGTGTGAATGCACACTACTCTTGAAGAGTCACTAAGTTTGGCTTGATGGTCAGGGGCTTGAAAGGAATAGGATTAGAAACTTGGTTACAAGAAGTCTAGGGCTGAACCTCTTATAATGTGACTGTGAAGATATTTATGTTTCATGGGAATACCCAACAAAGGATGTCCACTCCAGAGGAGGCTCTAATAATAATGTGGGGAAAATGCCATGCTCTACAAATGTCAGCCTCTTTCCAGACACATTAGTGCTTGTTCAATGGGCCACTGAACAAAATGGCCTTGATGCAAAGATAGGGGAACTCAATAACAGATTTCTCCTTACCAAGACCTCCTTGGCTAATGTCATGGCTGAGTGTCTAATTTTCCAACATTAAAAGCCAAAAATGAGCCCCATATTGAGCATCATTTCCCGGGGTGACCAGTCAACTGTTGGCAAGTTTATTACATTTTACATTTTATATCATAGAGGGGACAGAGATTCATCTTCACTTTCATAGACTCATATTCTAGAATAGCTTTTAGGAATCAAGGAGTAGGGGTGGCTCTTCTCACTATTATGCTTAATAACCGACTCTCAGAATTTTCGCTTCTCATCTGAGAAACTTTGAGCTCTGTGAATTTGGAGGTCTTAGTACCTAAAAAGGGGAATATTTCTGTCAGAGGTCACAATGATGTTTCCATTGAATTGGAAGATGAGACTTCTACCTGGCCATTTTGGGCTCCTTTAGCCACCTGAACAAACAGGCAGAAAAGGAGTTATTCTAATTTCTGGAGTTACTGATGCTGAATACTAAGAGGAAATTGGGTTGTTACTACACAATGAGATCAAAGGGGATTTTGTCTTCAATTCAGTGGACTCTCTGGAGTGTCTCTTACTACTTCCACGTCCAATAGAAAAAGTTACAAAAATAGGCAGGTCAATTGATAACTCAGACCCTCTATAAACTAATGTTTGGGTCACTCTACCAGGTATTATTTACCTTAATCTTAGCCCAAACTAATGTTTGGGTCACTCTACCAGGTATTATTTACCTTAATCTTAGCCCAACCAGCTAAGATTCTGAAGTTGGAGGAAATACAGAATTCATAGTGAAAAAAAGGTGTAATTAAATATCAGCTAGAGCCTTTCAACCAATTACGGGAATAAGAACTATAGTACCTTTCATATTTTCTCTTTGCTTGTTGTATGTTTATTTGTACAACTGTTTCTTCTCTCTCTTTTGCCCATTTTTAATTTTAATACAAGCTATTGTGGGTTAATTTTAAATTTTACTCATTAAATTTTAAAATTTACAGAATATTCAGTAGTACTGAGGTGGAATTTGGGAGTTATTAGTATAGTCAGATATAAATACAATGATTGTTGCAACTGTTCATCTCCTCACTTTTGGAGAAGGGTGAGAATTTTTCACCTTTAAGAAGTATAGCAGTATTTTATTAGGTTGAAATACAGAGTTGTTTAAATGTTGTATGGAAGTTCAAATGTGTGTAGAAGGGTACATATGGAATCTGAGTTATCGAAAGATGGGCTGTGACATCAATCAATTTATTGCTTTTCAATAGATTTCATCATACAGTATCTGCTCTGTCATAATAGAGCAGGACCCTTTAAGCATTTCTCCTTTGCAGCAAGCATGATGTTAAACTTTGTCAGTGGAGGGTGATGGAGGGATACTGCAGGACAAAGGAATTTTTCTTCTTGGTTCTGGGATGCCGCAGTGTTGTATTTTTCTTGCTTCTACCACATGACTTCCAGAAGTGCCCAAGGCAAAAATACAGTGGTGCTCCACTCTGCTTGCCCAGAGCATGCAACTCCTTACAAGTTCCCACCCCTTGCCCTAGCCCAGTGACCATGGCCCTCCTCATAGACATAACACTTTTCCAGTCTCACACCATCCTTCTGGAAAGCGGGCTCTGTCTATTCAGACTCAGTAAATTGAATTTTGCCTAGATAAATGGAATGTCCTCTGAACCAGTCTGAGGCATTTATCTGGCCAGTGGGTGTTTCAGCTTTACACAGTAAATCCACTCAGGCATGTTTTCTGAGCCTTTTATTCACTTATAGTCAATCGTATCAGTTCTGGCATTTCTACTTCATTTAGTGTGTGCTATCACTTTTTCCAAGTTTTCAAGAGACATTTTAGGAGCATGTTAGCACCAACTTGCAGGGTCCTTGCTAGGGTGTTACATCCCATATTATGCGAGAGTACACTCATATCAATAAACTCTCCCTTAGCCAGCCTTATATTTCATTTCCCTTGACTGAGAACCCTCAAGATCCAGTTCCATATATTTTTTCCACTTCCTGCCAGAATGTATTGGCCAAATTCTACAGCTCCTACAGAGTATAATTCCTCTCTTCCCTCAGCAGACCCAGCACAGGCTTAGTTTTAGACTCTTGTTATATGCCTGGTTTCTGGGAGGGTATAATGAACCTTGTAAGACACCATCCTCATTTGAGGTCTTTGTATTATCTTTAAGGAAAGAGTGGGTCACTTCTATATTCCCAGCACACTCAGAGGAATCTGGGAGTTCTCAAATGAATCTACCCATATATCACTGTCTCAAGTCTCAGGGTCCCACTCCTTCCCGGTTGGAGTCCTAATTTTGGCATAGGAAGTCTGTTGTGGTAGAGAGTTCGATTTTCTCTTAATTTCCACTACTTTCATGACTAAGTCCTGGGCCTGATCTTGAGTCTGTTCCTCTAGTCACAGAAGTAATTTAAGTGCTGCCAAAGAGTTCTCTCTTGCCTTCACATTCTGTCTTGAATTGATGATTTATCACTCTGAGCCTATTATATCTCTTCAATTAATTATTGGTACTTAACACCCAACTCCATGGTTCTTTCTTATGGCTATCATTTCCTTCATCTTCCTTCAGCACCAGAAATATTATATAAGCCAATGAATCCTCTTAGACCAAAATCTTATCCCAGGTTACCTCAAGTGAGCATTTTAACAACTGCACTGTTATAACATTTCAGGGGCTATTCATTCTCCACCTACCACTAGAGATGGAATCTTCATTGCCAGTCAGCCAGTGAATGATCTAGCTCCAAAATCCTACTTACAGTCTTCAGACTGTAATCCCATTTACAGAACCACTTCTGACACTTGGATTGGGTTCTCTGGCAACAGATACTGAGACGCTGAGATGGATAGTTGGTCAGGGATGTTGGGAGCAGGGAGGATGGGGACTCTAAGGAGACATAATTTTAAGGAAGTGAGGAAGGCAGGATTGGGAAGGAGAGTTGCTGATTTGCAACTGAGGCCTCAGCTGATTCTGTTGAGAGCTTTGGAGCTGAGATGTCTCAGAGTGTCCCAAATTGAATTCCAAGAAGGCCTCTGTCTCCCTACCTTAGCATATTTTTGGCTGCAGGATGCTTCCTGGGTAAATGGTAAAGCTTTGGGCAAAGCTGATCTCAGATACTAAGGATTCCAGTGAGAGATGTAGCTGAAGCTGTCAACAGATGATAGTCCCAGAAGTCAGGGACTGAGTGAATCAGATATAAAGAAGGGATCTGGGAGGAGCACCACCATATTTACTGTTCCAATAGCTGCTGGGGCAGATCCTACTAAATTTGCTGCCAGTCTGGATCAGAAATGGTTCTAGAATAAGCCAGTAGCTTCCATGACCTTGGGGCCTGCAGATGAGTTTAGCTGGGAAAGGGGGGGACTGACAGCTTGCATCTATTCCAAAATAAAAGCCTATTGAGAAAGATTCATTGAATTCATTTAATTAAACTACGATTTTTACATGCTTGGCTTTTGTATTCTTCTTTTTGCTCCTGCTGTTTGGAATGAAAAAACGAATGAAAGGAAAGAAGACAGAAGGAAGGTTGTTGGCTTACTGAGGACTGGGCTGTCAAGCTCTCTCCTTGGCAACTTTGTTGTTTAGTAGGTAAACGTACAGGAGGATATGAGTTCCAGGCCCACAGCATGAATTACTTCCCTCTTGTCACAGTTCAGTGATTAATCAGACATAACTGCAGAAGAAAATGGAAAATAACTATAGGCACACATGACACATTAAATCAAGTTAGTTCATCCTGATTAGCATGGGTTCATTCAGAAGCAAATAAATTAGCAATCACCTCTGGCTGAAGCTGTGTTCATAAGCAGGGAAGTCTGAAGAATGTTATGACCACATTTGAAATTATTGTTTAAATCCCTGAAATTAAAAAAAATATCTCCTGAAAAAACAAAAACACTTTCCCTCACTAAGCTCTGAGCTCACTGTTTATAGGGGGATTCAATTTAAATTTGTGTATGGAAATACTATAATGTATTATTTTTCATGTAGAAAGAGTATTATATTTCTATTCCATCTTAAACTCTATATTCATAGCCATTTTTAAAAAAACCTTTATTGCCAGTAAAGTATCATTGCAGTCAAAATGCATAACCCAGTTCTTAACATAGATGGGGACTCTAACAACTTGACAGTACAACTATAATGAGTTTTAATAGTTACCTCCAATTGTAACTAGATTTATTGGTATAATGGATTTCTGTAGAGTCCTTTCTATGCTGGCACATTTAGGCAAAGATTATTTATATTAAAGAATAATGTTGGGCTTCCCTGGTGGCGCAGTGGTTGAGAGTCCGCCTGCCGATGCAGGGGACGCGGGTTCGTGCTCCGGTCCGGGAGGATCCCACATGTCGCGGAGCGGCTGGGCCCTTGAGCCATGGCCGCTGGGCCTGCGCGTCCGGAGCCTGTGCTCCACAGCGGGAGAGGCCACAGCAGTGAGAGGCCCGCATACCACAAAAAAAAAAAAAAAAAAAAAAAAAAGAATAATGTTATATGAATACTGGAGAAACACTGATTCTCAATTTTACAAATAAATCTTTGTTTGGCAATTCAAAAAAAAAAAAAAATCTCCCAAGGAACCTCCATATTGTTTTCCATAGCTGTTGTATCAATTTATTGAATACATTCCCACCAACAGTGCAAAAGGGTTCCCTTTTCTCCACACCCTATCCAGTATTTATTGTTTGTAGATTTTTTGATGGTGGCCATTCTGACCAGTGTGAGGTAATACCTCATTGCAGTTCTGATTTGCATTTCTCTAATAATTAGTGATGTTGAGCATCTTTTCATGTGCCTCTTGGCCATCTGTATGTCTTCTTTGGAGAAATGTCTATTTAGGTCTTCCACACAGTTTTGATTGGGTTGTTTGTTTTGTTGATATTGAGCTGCAGGAGCTGTTTTTATATTTTGGGGATTAATTCCTTGTCAGTTGCTTCGTTTGCAACTGTTGTTTTGCAACCACATTTGCAAATATCGTTTGCTTCTCCCATGCTGAAGGTTGTTGTTTCACCTTGTTTATGGTTTCTTTTGCTGTGCAAAAGGTTTTGAATTTAATTAGGTCCCATTTGTTTATTTTTGGTTTTATTTTCATTACTCTAGGAGGTGGGTCAAAAACAGATCTTGCTGCAATTTATGTCAAAGAATGTTCTGCCTATGTTTTCCACTAAGAGTTTTAGAGTGTCTGGCCTTACATTTAGGTCTTTAATCCACTTTGAGTTTATTTTTGTTTATGGTGTTAGGCAGTGTTCTAATTTTATTCTTTTACATGTAGCTGTCCAGTTTTCCCAGCACCATTTATTGAATAGGCTGTCTTTTCTCCATTGTATATTCTTGCCTCCTTTGTCATAAATTAAGTGACCATATGTGTGTAGGTTTATCTCTGTAGTTTCTATCCTGTTCCAGTGATCTATATTTCTGTTTTTGTGCCAGTACCAAACTGTCTTGATTGCTGTAGCTACCATATGACCCAGCAATCCCACTCCTGGGCATATACCCAGAGAAAATCATAATTCAAAAAGACACATGCAGCACTATTTACAATAGCCAGGTAATGGAAACAATCTAAATGTCCATCAACAGAGGAATGGATAAAGAAGATATGGCATATATATATACAATGGAATATTACTCAGTCATTAAAAGGAATGAAATTGGGTCATTTGTAGAGACGTGGATGGGCCTAGAGTCTGACATACAGAGTGAAGTAAGTCAGAAAGAGAAAAACAAATATTGTAAACTAATGCATATATGTGGAATCTAAAAAAATGGTATAGATGTTCTTATTTGCAAAGCAGAAATGGAGACACAGACATAGAGAACAAACATATGGATACCAAGGGGGAAGGGGAGTGGGATGAATTGGGAGATGGGGATTGACATATATACCCTATTGATACTATGTATAAAATAGATAACTAATGAGAACCTACTGTATAGCACAGGGAACTGTACTCAGTGCCCTGTGGTTACCTAAATGGGAAGGAAATCCAAAAAAGAGGGGATATATATATATATACATACATACATATAGCTGATTCAATTTTCTGTACAGTAGAAACTAACACAACATTATAAAGCAACTATACTCCAACAACAACAACAACAAAAGACAAAAGAAACATGACAACACATGGTGATTAGTTGAATCAAACAGAAAAAAAGGTGTTTGAAAAAAAAAAAATCTCCCAAGCTTGCAATTCTACAAAATTTCCACCCTGACCACCCTCAGTGAGAGCTTTCTGAAGTTTGCGTGTACAAGATCCTCTGTTGTGCAGCTGAGGTGCGAGGCCCCCAAGCCCACTTCCAGAATGACTGTCCTGGTCTCCTCCACAATCCAGGTAGCATTAAGTTGACTGCTCTGAAGGTCTGTTCTTTCTCCTGGATGTGAAAATCTTCTCAAGGGCCAGAGCTAGGGTATACAAGCGAGGCATTCACTCCAGGGACAAAATTTAGGGGATCACCAATAAAACTCAGTAATTAAGGCAAATATTTTTATTAAAAAAATTTTTTTAAGATACCAACAGGCCTTTATTCATACATCCAGCTATGTTAGCCTTTTCTTTTTTTTGGCTGTGCCTTGCGGCATGCAGGATCTTAGTTCCCTGACCAGGGATCAAATCTGCAGCCCCTTCAGGGGAAGTACAAAGTCTTAACCACTGGACCTCTAGGGAAGTCCCCAAGACAAATATTTTTAAAAATCAAAACTAAGGCAAAATTTTTATGGTGAACAAATTATCTAAATTTTAAATAAAGACTGAATCAATTTATTGATTTTAACTTTTGCCTGAAGCTAAAATTATAGTTCATCATTGCACTGCTAAGGAGGAAGCATATTATTTCGAGGGATTGGATTAAATAGATTTCCTGCCTGAAATTGATGGTCTCTAGAGCAGTGCAGTGGTTCCCCAACTTTAGTGGACATCAAGATTGCCTGAAGGGTTGGTTGAAACACAGATTACTCAACCCCAAACCCCAAATTTCGTAAGTGGGTCACAATAATTTGCATTTCTAACAAATTCCAGACAATGGGAATGCTGCTGATACAGGAACCACACTTTAAGAACTACTATGAGATATATAAATAATATGCCAATAGTGCCCATAGTAGGTGCTCATTGTAGAAAAATGTTTTTGATGAGCTGAGCAAGTGAATGAAATGTCATAATGCCAAATCAGCTAGTGAGTACATTCTGAGGGGGAGTTTATAGATAAATTTCTTACCTTGTGTCTTTTTAAGGAGCATTTCACTATCCACATGAGTGGGCTCGGGTCTCTATTGCCTGGTACAAGATGACTATCTCAGACAGATGTAGGAAACAGCAAAGCTCTGATGTCCATCCCCATGCTCCAGGGCAGGGCACAACCATGACAGAGGTTGAATTTCAATTTGGCTCCAGAGGCCCATTTTCTTTAATGCTTCCCTCCACACATCCCCTACTTTTCCTGACATCCTTTATTTACATGCTACCCAGTCCCTTCCTACAGTGGTAACACCCAGACCTAGTCTCCTAGGCCACCTTTAGAGATAAGGTGGGTGTCAAGGTAGTAAAGCAGGGATGGAGGAAACAATTCACTTCAGGTCAGGCAAAAGGACATTTCAACACCTAACCATGGGTGAATCACTAAATTTCCAGACTCCATTAAAGTGTCAGTGCTATCAATTGCAGACCCATTCTTCATGTTTTATTGATAGCCATTTCCAAGTTGCATCAGACAGGGGACTCAGAAAGGGATTATTTATAGTTGTGCACACTTTAAGTAATGTTCTTATTTTGATTTAGTCTGACAGTCCACAATTTTAAGACATGGTGGGGCACAACCTAAAATCATAAAGGATTGAGTCAATTAAGTAGAAAGGCCAAAGCATAAATTTGGATATGTGAGAAAATATTAGCATTCATTGCTATTTTAAAATTTATATTCTTTCTACTTTTATGCCTACCTGGAAATCAGTTAGGCTGTGGGTTTATGTTGTTATATTTCCTATTACAATACTGCAGAGAATAGATATAATTCTGTGACAGTCTTTCTGGAAAAGAGACAAGAAACAATGTTCTATCAGCGAAATATGAATTCAAAAGAAGCCAGCTGAAATAGAGAGAAATAATCAGTTCCTTTCCCCCTATCTCTTCTTCTACCTCACTCCAACTGGAGGAAGAGAAACAAAAGTCATACTCTGGACCCAAAGAGTTTCAGAAAGAAAGAACAAGAAGTTGTGAGAGATGGTAGGAAAAAATCTAGTGACTCATTTGTTACTAGAGTTTTTCAAGCATAGACTAGAGATACAAGTGAAGATACTAATTTGACACAAATTCAGAGGTTCGGGCATGAGTTGTAACCAGTAAATGAAAAACAAGGGGAAACTCAGGGAGTACTCTTCTCTCTGTATTACATCTCTCTTCCTTATTGCACATCTGCTTCATTTTTTCTACTTTTTCAGATTGGCTCACAGAGGAAGGTAGATTTACTACCACTTCCAAGATTATCAACTCCTTTCAAGAAACCAGTCCAGACTGAGGCTGTAGTAGCTTCATGCCCATACTTTGTTATGGAGGAGGATAGTCTGGCTCAGCTTGCTGGAGATGTTCAACCTAAGTCCAATCAACATCAACTAGGTAAGGAGTCATGTTGTACTCACCTAGCTACTTGAGGTTCTACTTGGTTTGGACGACAACTTATGGACAGAGGAGGAAATTCTTGGTCCTTGTGCTGAGAAGATATCCCCAAATTATCCACTACACTGTATGAGCAATTTGTAAGAATTAACGTTTGTGAGAATCAAGCACCAGATGTGATTTTCAACTAAAAAATCTCTCAGGTATCCTCTGAGGCCATCATTCCAAGAATATGATTGACAAGCAGATATGACAGGAATGCAAGAGAAGCACTTGGATTGTGCCTACCTTAGTGACATTTTGAAGATTAATTAGATGTTTTAGTAAGATCTTTGAAGATGAAAGGGGCTGGAAACCACAGTAAGTCTTCACTACCAATTCCTAGGAAAGTCAGTTGCGAGATGAATTAGTTTCAGGACTGTAATTTGTAATAACATTCACTGAAGAATTGCCTTCACTGTGTTTTACAGGACATCTTTCACCTCAGAGAAGACTTATATAAGGCTGAGAAACTAGAGTTCTGAAAGGAAAAGAAACAAGGATTTTAGTACTACCAAATAACCCTAAGATTGGTTCCCTATATACATTCAATATGCAATCAAGCCTTCAAAAATGGGGTGTTGGGGCTGAAACAATCCCTGTAGGTGATCTAGTCTCCCGTTTCATTTTATAGATGAGACACTTAAAGCCTGGATCTAGGTAATAGCATAACTGGAGCTATCATTTGGGTCTCTTAATCCCCATTTCAGTCACAAAGTGCAGAAAATTTCTCTATGTGGTGTGATTTGTGATTTGGGAGATTCTTGAAAGTACTTTCTCAGCAATTTGAAAATATTTTCTGCACTACTAGCCAATTACTCATGCTAGGAGCCATACCTATTCTAATTCTTAACTTTCTATTTAGTACCACTTTCTACTGCTGGTTCTCTTTTAAAATGAAAGAATTGCAAGGACAGGTAACAAGTGAATTTAGCAGCTCATTATTACTTTTATTAGAATAATAAAGGAAATGGACTCAGAAATCATATAAATAGGAGACTGAATTTCAGCTCTACCACTCACCAGCTGTGGGACTTTTTACAAATCATTTCCATTTGGTAGTGTCAATTTTATCACCTGTAAAATGGAAAAATAGAATATTGATCTCATAGGGTAGAGAGGATTAAGTGAAATAGTGCAGGTAAAGCCTAACCTGGCTCGTAAGTTTTGAGGAAATAACATGTCAATGGTTAGCACTAAATAAATAGTAGGTGTTACCATTGTCATCATCATCATCATTATCATCATTTCTGTGTGTGAGTTTAATTGGAACAGTTTCTTCCCAGTGAAGGATGGGCCTGCAGTGATAGAGGAGGGAAATAAGAAGGAAAGTGGTTGCAGAAAAGGGAGATTTGGAACACCAAAGAAAAACTTCATAGTTTGGCAGATGATTAGTGTGGCTATGTTAACCAAACCAAAACTCTTATAGATTCATGGACTGAAATTTTTATAAAATCACTTGAGTTTAAGAAATCCTCAATGACAGTTATGTTTATATCAAAGTTGCCGTCAATCACTTTTCAATCATTTGATTCTTAAGAAATCTTTCAAAAGGAAAACAATATATAACCTATATTTTTATACAACCTGTGGAAGCAAAAGTGGTTATATATTCTTTTCATTGTGTTTTCACAAGCAAAAGAAGTGTCTTTTAGAGATTTTTTCTTAATTTGGGCATAGAAAGTTTTCAGGACGTCTTAGTTTCATTTTTAGCCAAGGATCTAAGAACCTACAAAGTGTTCCTGAGCCAACCACATCTGACTTCAGGAGCTACAGATATCTTGTGAAGTCTGCCCAAGGCCAGTTCCTCACCTTGCCATGGAACCCAGCTGACCAAATCTGGTTTTCTTGGGAACCAGGCAAAAGAAGTTGAGGCTAATGCATTTTATT